>NW_023412695.1:0-300000 GCF_903995425.1 Onychomys torridus
CACAGGAAGACACAATGACAGTTATGCTGAGGGTGATGACATCACCTGCAAAAACACTTGATCCCATCAATAAGCAAGAAAAACCTTTGGGGGATCAGTGAGCACCTCAGAGGGTCAGGCTAGAAGTGTGAAGTCACTCTTCTCTCCTGTGATGTCATAAGTTGAGATCCTGGTAGGAGAACCAGAGAGGTTTTGCATCATAGGGAGCAGGGATGGATGACAAATGGTGAACTTGAAAGTATACTCTAATGTGGAGGATGCATCATTATGAAAATATCTATTATATTCTAAAAGCCTGGAACTTTTGCTGGACTACCCATCCAAAGTTAATGTACCTGGAGTTGATTTAAGATTTCAGACTAATAGGCAACTGTTCAGTCTGCCTCTCTGTTCAACCTGCTTTTAGTACAACAGTGTAACATCCAATCTTACCTGTCTTGAATGGATTTAACATGTTATTAGCTTTTGCAACCTGAACTAATATACAGATTGAATCTTGACACATGTAGTCTTCCATAACCCTGACCAAGGAATAATGCATGGGTGTATGTATGTTATGGTATTAAATGCTGAAAACAGCATTATGAAGCAAACATACACCATGGATATATTGATAAATCTGTGTGCAATGATGTTTGTTTTCTGAGTACGCTGGGTGCAGTTGGAATCAGATTTATTCTTTTGTAAAACCCTTTTAAAGGTTTCTGTAAACTAACCCTCATTACTTCTTCCATGTGAAACACCCATGCCAATAGATACAAAGCATAGTCTGTTGTGGGGCAAAAACAGAGCCAGAGAGAGGCAGGTAAGATATATCCACAAGTCATAATTCAGCAAGACAGAGATTCAGATGACAGAAGACACAGGGAGAGAGAAGAGAGTAAAAATCTTGGCTATCTCTGTTTTAAATGGCCAGGGAAGGTGTTTCTTATTTCATTTCCCTTAATTTCACCCTAAAACATTTTCAGTACTTTGGGGATATCAGTAATGCATTCACACTAATACACTCTGTTTCCTTAGAATTTTTCTTTGCAACATTTAACTTTCTCCTCCCGCACCTACCTCAAATGGACCACACAGATCTTCCCCTCCTAAATTTCCTCTCTCCACTATTTGCTGTATCCCAACCACCAACTTCAGGACTAGGTTGTTTTTGAACAGAATTCTACCACAGTTGCAAAGAAGTGTTGATCGCAGTCCTCTTCAAATTATTCTGAACAAGAGAAACGGAAGAACAATATAAAATTAGTTTTACGAGGCCATAGTTACTGTGATTCCAAATCTATAAAAATAACACAAAAAGAAAAAAGAATTACAGACTAATCTCCCTTGTAAGGAGGGATGCAAAAATTCTCAATGCAATGCTTGCAAACAGAATTGAAGAACACATCAAAGATTTCATCCAACATGTTCAAGCCAGCTTCATCAAGGAGGTGCAGGAATCACCAACCAACAAGATGCCTGACATGATGAAAACCACAAGAAGAGGAATTTTATTTACCACTGGTTTGCTATCTCATTTGAAAATGAGCTGTGGAAATGGAAGACTCTTTTAGCTAAAACATGAGGAGTGCCATGAGCCACATACAACATGATCAGCTCATGTAAGTGGGCAATTTAGCAGCTGGAAAAATTCCTATACTCATTTTGGGTAGTCTTATAATGACTAGGTACATCTTCCTTAAATTTCTGTATTGACGGTTTCGTAGTTATGGGTGAGTATCCTACCAAATACCAAGCAGAAAAGTTATCATTTACATACTTTAAATAAGATTAAGAGATTTTGGTGCCTTTCCAGACCAAACTGAGTCTGGACATAGTGGTACAATGATTCATAAGAATAAAGGGTAAAAAATGGGGAAAGCACAGAGAAGTGAATCCATTTACATTCACCAGGCACCAGTCATTATTACACAAAGGCTAATGGAAACCAATAAGATAAAGGAGAGAAAATAAAAATCCAGAAAGGTAGATATTGGGACCAGGATGTTTTGGGTAGCCATAGACATAGGGGCGTTTCTGCTGGAACCATCAAGGCTATGGATGTGTTGTACCATCTGCTTGTGTCTGTACAGAATGACAAATATAGAGCTGCTTGAAAAGGCAACAGGCAAAAAATAAAACTTCTGGGCAAATCACCAATGTAGCATAGAATAAGTCCCTGATTTCCTCATTCCATACATTGAAGCACTGCGCCTAATCTCATTTCCTGTCATGTTTTTTTTTCTATTAATTGTGATAAATGGGTACACAGAGAATATGAAATTTGTCAATATGTACAAGACCCATGTAGATGAATTTCTAAATGGTCTTATTAAATAAAAAACACAGAGCCAAGTATAGGGGTGAAAGTCTTACAGACATAGGGAAAGCCACCAACCAACCTTACCTCACCAACTCTGCAGCTTCCAAAAGCGTGCTACTTCCTGTCTTACCCACACATTTACTACCTTGCTGTTCTGCACTCTCATTTGCTGTCTTAGCCCAGCTACCTCACTTCCTTGTCACTGTATCTCTGTACAGACCTCCAGGTCTCTGTGATTGGAGATTAGAGGTGTGTGTTACCACACTGGGATTAGGGGCATGTGTCACCACACTTGTCTTTCTTCCCTAGTATGGACTTGAACATACAGAGACCCTGCCTGATAAGTAATTAGATTAAGGGTCTGTGCTGCCTGGCTTTTTGTTTGCTGAAAATGACTGGCCTTTCCCCTGATCTCTAGGCAAGCTTTATTAAAGCACAAGAAAATATCACCACATTACAGCACAAATAAAAAATCACGACATTTCCCCTTTTTTGTCTAATAAAAATTTTTAAAAATTAAAAAAAATTAGATCTAATATACGAAAAAGTACATACAATAAGTTCAATAACAATATATCAACAATGTATCCAAGTGCTGGGATTAAAGGTGTGCGCCACCACCGCCCAGCTACATGTTGAATTTAATATGCAATCTCTATAGTAAAGTACTAGATAGTACAAAATAAGAAAGAAATTTCCAAGAATTCTTGTCACACCTTATGTTAAGAAAAAAATTCCTGTCCAGAAGTCTGTTCTGTGATTTGATACATTTTTATGTAGATTATGAGCTGGCGATTAGTCTTGTGATAATGAATACTAACAAATCACTGTACCATTAGGACAAGGAGGATATTTTTAATCTATGTAGGTATCAAGAGATTAGAACAGATTGTCCTTTTAACTCAGGCTCTCAAGGGCAGAATAGACAATATTAAAAGCCTCATTCCAAGAACTGCTAATATCTCTTCAGCAGTGACCCACAAAATGGCAGTTTTTGGATTGAAGCAGTTCTTAAATTCTTTTACATGTAGACTCCTTTTGTACATCCAAAGATTTGATAGGAGTATCCCCACTGGTACATCTGCTCTTGAATATCTTCCAGGCCATGACCAGCATTCACAGTTGGGAGAATCATAAAGTCAACCCTGCAACATATGTTGGATGTTCCATTTACCTCCTCTGGGACTGTAGCTGAGGTTTTCCTGTATCTCACCTGGTCCATAGCCACTCATAACCCAAGTAAACACACAGAGGCTTATATTAATTGAAATCCCTTGGCCATTAGGTCTGGCTTAGTATTAACTAGCACTTACACTTAAACTCAGCCCATTTCTTTTAATCTATATGTTCCTACATGTTCCATGGCTTTACCTGTGTACCGTTACATGCTGCTCTCTGGATGGTGGGCTATCATCTCCTCACTCAGACTTCCTCTTCCCATAATTCTTCTTGTCTGCTTATCCTACCTATAATTTCTACCTTGCTACTGGCCAATCAGTGTTTTTTTAATTCAATGTACAAAAGCATTATCCCAAAGCATTTCCCCTTTTCTGTTTAATTAAAAATGAATGTTTTAACTTTAACATAGTAAAATTACATATAACAAATAGTTATCAAGCAAGAATTACAGTTACAATATCTAGTATATTTGTATTTGGCAAAATTAAAAAAAAAATATTCTATCTATCCTACATTTGTGAGTCTAAAGATTTGTATCTCATTTATCTTTTATCACAACCAAGGAAAATTATAACTATCTAGTCTTCAACTACATCAAAGACCTAGGAAGGATACAATTCTCCCAACAGGATTCCCTGTGAATGCTGGTCATGGCCTGGAAGATATTCAAGAGCAGATGTACTGAGTTTCTATGTATGTTATGTGAGATGGCTCATTACCTCAGAATGCACATGCTGTTGAAAGGAAGGCCATCAATTTTTATAGAAAATGCAGCATTCCATATGATGTGACATTGGCATGTGACAAATAATGAAAAACGACAGTTTGTACATACAGACATAATTTCAGAATATACTCATATTACCTAGTCATGATTCAAAAGAATACAGCTTCACTAATGACCAGGAACCATATATATATATATATATATATATATATATATATATATATATATATATATATATATATATATATATATATATATATATATATATATAAATTCTTAATGAATATTGCATCTAAAATTAAAAAATAAATGATGTTCTTTTATAATTTTACTCAAAATATGACTATGGTTCTATGGCAGGGCAAATATTCTTCAATCTTGTGCCAGCTGGGCTCATCTTTCCTTTAACCTGAATCTGATCTTCCCCTTATTCTAACTCTTGCATTAGAAGTCCTTTAGGAAAGTAGCAAACCCTGTTATAAAACCTGAGTTTGAAATGTCTCAGCTAACTGCATGTTTTTAGCTTTTGTTAAACTGCTTGTTTGCTTTCTTTCCTCTGCCAACTCTCAAACAAGATGTAGCTTTTCTGGGTTCTTTGTCTTTAACCTGCCTCTACTGTATGCACCAGGCTCTGCTGACTCCCCATGTGAGGCCTTGCCTTCTTGTAGGAGAGAATGGGTTCTCAGCCTGCTTATCATTTGTATAGAGGAGGGCTACTACTTTTTTTGTTAATCTTGTATCATGCCAAAAGCTATCAACAGATTCATTGTAATCCTCCTCAAAATCCCAATACAATTCTTTACATATCTCCAAAGAACCATACTTACCATTGTATAGAAAAACAAAATACCAATGATAGTCAAACAACCCTGTACAATCAAGGAACTTCCATAGGCATCACTGGCCCTGACCTCATGCCCTACTATACAGTGATACTAATAAAAACAGCTTGGAATCAGCATAAAAACCAACATGTGGAAGAAACCAACATGTGGAAGAATGGAACTAAACTGCAGAACCTGAATTTAATCCAGACACTTATGAACACCTGATCTTTGATGAAAAAGGCAAAACTGTACAATGGAAAAAGAAAGCATCTTCAACAAATGGTACTGGCATAACTAGATGTCAACATGTGGAATATTACAAATGTCCATGTCTATCTCCATGCACAAAATTCAATTCCAAGTAGATCAAAAGTCTCAACATAGTTCCAGTTACATTGAATCTTATAGAAGAAAAGGTGAGAAGTAGCCTTTAACACATTGACAAAGGAGACCACTTACTAAATATAACACCAGTAGTACAGACACTGAGAGCAATAATTAATAAATGGGACTTCCTGAAACTAACAAGCTTCTGTCAGGCAAAGGACTCAGTCCTACAGTATGTGAAAAGATCTTCACCAACCCCACATCTTTCATGGTTCTGATCTTCAAAATATGTAAAGAACTCAAGGAACAAGACCTCAAAATATCAAACAATTGTATATAAAATAGGGTACAGATCTAATCAGAGAATTCTCCACAAAGAATCATAAAACGCCAATGGAATTCAAGGAACTGCTCAACATCCTTAACCATCAGGGATATGCAAATTAAAATGACACTGAGATGACATCTTACTACTGTCAGAATGGCTAAGATCAAAAACACTGATGACAGCTTATGGTGGAGAGGATATGGGGTAAGGGCAATACTCCTCCAGTGCTGGTGGTAATTCACACTTGTACTGTCTCTCTGGAAATCAGTATGGCATTTCATCAGAAAATTGGGAATTCACCTACCTCAAGACCCAGCAAATTCCTCTTTTGGAAATACATTTCAAATATGCCCAATCATACCACAAAAACACTTGCTCAACTATGTTCACAGCAGCATTGTTTACAACAGCCAGAACCTGGAAAAAACCTAGATGTCCCTCAACCAAAAAGTGGAGAAAGAAAATATGGTATATTTACACAAAGGATTATTACACAGCAGTGTAAACAAAAAAGACAGCATGGAATTTATAGGCAGATGGATGGAACTAGAAATAATCCTCTTGAATGAGATAACCCAGACTCATAAAGACAAATATGGTATGTACTCACTCATAAGTGGATATTAGACACAAAGCAGAGGGATAATCAGGATATAATCCACAACCCCAGAGAAGCTCAATAAAAAGGAGGACCCTAAGAAGGACACCCCTGGAGGGCCCCAGAAAGGGGCAACAGTTAAGATCTCCTAGGCAAACTTGGACGGGGTAGAATGGAGGGGATAGGGGATGGGAACATGAGGGACTGAGATGGTCCAGTTTGGGGGGGATAGAGAGAGAGAGCAATGAAAGCGTTATTGATAAAGGGAGCCATTATGGGTGAAGGAGGAAGTTGATGCTAGGGAAATCCCAAGGAATCCACAAGGATGATCCTAGATAAGACTCCTAGCAGGAATGGAGTGTGTGCCTGAACTGGCCTTCCCAGATAACCAGATTAATGACCAACATAATTATCATCACACAACTTACATCCAGTAAATTATGGAAACAGATACAGTGATCCACAGCCAAGCACTGAGCTGAACTCCTGGAGATCAGTCGAAGAGAGAGAGAAGTGATTATATGAGTGGGGAAGGGGTTGTCAAGATCATGATGGGGAAAACCACAGGTGATCTGAGCTAGTGGGAGCTCACAGACTCTGGACTTACAGCTGGGGAACCTGTATGGGACCAAACTAGACCCTCTGAATGTAGGAGAAAGTTGTATGGATTGATCTGATTGTGGGGCCCCTAGCAGTAGAAGCAGGACATATCCCAGGGGCATGAACTAGCTTTTTGGAGCCCATTCCCTATGGTGAGATACCTTGCTCAGCCTTGATGCAGGGGTGAGAGGCTAGTCTGTGCCTCAACTTGGTATGCCAGACTTCATTGACTTCCCAAGGGAGTCCTTATCACTTTGAGGAGAATGGGGAGTAAGATGGGGAGAGGTGGATGGGAGAGAAAGGAGGTGATGGTGATAGGGAACTGGGGTTTGACATATAAAAAGGAAAAATGTTTTTAAATAAAAAAATCACAATTAAAAGACAACAAAATGCATTTGAAAGTTGGTAAAAGCGACAACATATCAAATTAAGAGCTCTCTCTTATAAAAAAAAATCACACCACATGTACACTCACACATATATCCACACTCAGGTCAAGGCAGTTAAAGGGATAGGGACATTCAATGAAATGAAATTTCACAGAAGGCCCAACATCATAAAAGAGGCCAAATAGGCCAGAATAGGTGTTAAGGATAAGGATTCATCTGAGGAATATTCAGTATCTCTTGAAACTGTGTCTGGGATAATTATGCACCACTCAAAAGTCTAGAGTAGAAATGGTAGAAAAGAAGACAATATATTGGTTCACTAGTGTAGTGCAGTAGGGGGAAACTCTCCAGACAACATATCTAGTCCTCTGAGGGAAAGGAGAAACAAACCATTCTAAATTGGGTGAGACTCCCTTTCAGAAGCCAATAGTAACAGCTTGAATTAGCACTAGGTTAAGCCATGCAACCCCGGAGAGATCATTGTTGCTCCTCACACTCAGCAGACATGCAGAGACAGTCAGCTGCCAATCAAGAATTGGGGCAGAGTTTTAGGAAAAGCCTAAGATCTGATGAAGTTTGAAGAGAGTGGGGAGGTGAACTGAACCTCTATGAACTACAGAATACTTGAGGGATCCCCTTCCTTGTGCACTGGCACTGTAGAACAGAATAGGGAAATACTGCCACAGAAAATGGAAATTACTCCATTAAGTGGTGTCATCCTGGTTCAGAAAGACAGACACCATTGTCTCAAATGTGTTCATAGCCTCCAATTTTATGTGTGTGTTTATGTAGGAATGAGTGTGTGTAGGGTCAAGGAAGGGGTCCTTGAGAGAAGGTGGCTAAGAAACTCCAAGAGGAAGATCTAAAAAATCTCTCTCTACTAATTGACAAAGACACTTAAGAGTTTCTTGTGACTATCTCCAAATGGACAAGTGTTTTGTGGAGCCATTGAATTTTTATGATCCACAAAGGCTGAGCAGGATCCTATGGGAAGTGCTAGAAAGTTTGAAGTCAGATGTGTGAGAATGTCAGAAAAGCCTCTACATCTCATTGGATTTTAGGATTTAGTAATTATTTCCAAGACAGATCAACTTAGATTTTATGATTTATATAATTTCTATTTAAATGTTTGTTTATTTTATTCATGCATTTGTGTATATATCAAGTGTACCTTCCATTATCTCTTTCCAATTGCTTTCTTTTCGCACAACACAATTGTCACAAATTCCATATGCTTTGTTGAGAGAGAGAGTGTATGTGTGAGGAGAGACAGAGACAGAGACAGAGACAGAGACAGAGACAGAGACAGAGAGAGAGGAAGGAAGGAAGGAAGGAAGGAAGGAAGGAAAGAAAGAAGAAGAAAGAAAGAAAGAAAGAAAGAAAGAAAGAAAGAAAGAAAGAAGGAAGGAAAAAGACTGCTAAATGATCCTAATATGTGCCTAGTGCAGGGCATCTATGAGAGCAAGGTTAGCCACTCTCTAAATGGCAGAATTCTTATAGAATTCTGACACTTCCTCTCCCTGAAGCCAGAAGTGTCCAACAGCTCTTCAGGTAAGAGTGGTACCAGCTGAACATGCATTATGCTTGGATCTTGCTTTCTTGAACTTGTGCAGGTTTTGTGTGTACTGTAATAACAAGCGAATGTCCATTTCCAAGTTCCATGTTCTTCCTGGAAATAACTCATTTGCTTAAAAGCATCTGCCACCACTTGTTCTTATATTCTATCTGCCTCTTCTATGAATATCCGAGTCTTGGGTGGAAGAGTGTGCTATGGATATCCCATTTTTACCCTGGAAACTCCAAAGTCTCTTAATCTCTACACCTTGAATGATTGTGAGCTTCTATATTAATCACCATTGATTGGAAAAATCCTCTTCTGGTGAGGTTGATGAATAGACTAATCCTCCAGTATAAAACTATGAGCTTGAAGGTGTTTATTACTATGTCAACTTAGGAGAATATTAGTATTAGTTTCTAACCCAGAGTCTCTGTACTCTCTAGCCACATATTCTTCTCCCTGATAATGATGCCAGGCTTTGGGTACCATCATGTGAACTCTGCCTTCAAATAGTTCATGAAGCAACTTATTACACCCATAGTGATCATGAGAATGTTGCACCACATTTGATGTTGATGTTGCTCTCAAGGTTCATAGCTCTATAATATTCATAATTATGTCTAACACTGTGAAAACTACCTAGTAGAGATGGAGCTTCCACCATTCCTTGTGCATGTTCCTTCACTCAAGTATGTGATATCTTTACCAATAGTGTCTTACAATCTAGGGATTAAAAACTCACAAATGTTACTGGCTATTCACATTGTTCTTGGATTTCCTCAATCTATTTCTTAACTTTCAAGCACCTAACCCCATTTTAGAGTACTTGGCAGAAGACCATACACAGGATATCTGAGAAAAGAAAACTATCTAAAGTAGTGGAAGTAAAGTGGAAAACATGATGTTACAATTGTTGGAGAATATTAGTTTAAGAGGTGTCAATTTGTTTAATGATACAAAGAAGTGCTGCATTCTCTTCTGTTTAATTCAGTTCATTTGTATAATTCTGTGAAGCTGTGTTACTTTGCGGGTCTGAAAATCACAGTTACTCCCTTAACACGCACACTCACACAGACATACATGAATATTCTCAATATATAAATGCAACCTGCTTAGTCTATACAGTGTTACCTGTATGTATAAAATTTCAGTGCTGAGAATTTGTATTTGATGACCTGTTCAGTGGCTCTTCCCTGGGAAGACGATTACTCACAGTCTCAGCATTCCTTGTTTTTCTGTAGCTCTCTTTCTATGGGTTGGGTCTCAAAAGGTTCCACCTTTCCATGTTATTGACGTGATTGTCAGTATCATTCTTCCTCACATCTTGTTTCGGAAGCCACATTAATGATACTTCATGGATACAGCCTTTATGAAAATACTAGAACCTGCATTCTCATAGCCAATTTCCTGTTCCTCTGGCTCTTGCAATCTTTCCAACGTCCCATCTACTGTGATTCGGGAGCCTGTAGTGCAGTTCTAGTTTGATGAATCAAATGGATCTGAACACCAAAAGGTCTCTTGTTCTCTTAAATTTGATTTGATGTCCTTCTCTGTAAGGTCTCCATCTGTTGCCAAAGTATCATTTCCAGGATGAAGGTTGAGAACTTACTTTTCTGTATTTAAGAACAAATACATATAATATAGTTAGGATGCCTAATGGAGACTGCAGAGTTTAGCTCCAAACACTTACAACAAGGTTAAGAGAAAAAAATCTACAGTGTACCAAATGAAACTTAGAACTCCAACTTCCCTTTATAATATTGAGGAATAAATTCACATTAAGAGTTGTTCAGGAGAACTTCCATCTGGACCAGAGACTACAGGGAGGACCCTGCAGTCTCCAAACCCTGCACTCACACCCATTTGCCTGAGACCCCAGCAATTCCTGAGAATCAGAGACCAGCCCCAGCTTTCATCCTGCCTTGGAACTCCCCAACTACACCAGAGGTTAGTGCCTGGGAGTCACACCCAGAGAGGCCTGCACCTGGGTCACAGCCCGGGGCACCAAGCCACTCCAGGGAAGACCTGCCAATTGGGCTCCAGGTCTGGCGATAGGGCAGGACACCCCATCACCAACAGGGAGGTTTCCCCCTCGCCAAGACCCTCTGGAAAACCCTACTAAATCTCCACACATTGCCGCCAGACCCACTGCCCCGGAGACCCCAGCCACTTACTGAGACTCTAGAAACCAGTCCCCAGCTCCCATCACCCCAGAAACTACCATCTGACCAGAGAGCCCCCAGCTACCATTCTGCACTGGATATCCCATCTGGACCAGAGGCTTCCATCCTGTCCAATCTGGACAAGATAAGGAGACCACAAACTTCCTGAGACTCAGATTTCCAGCCACCCAGTTCCTATCCCAGCCAGCATTCTCATCTGGAACAGAACTTCCATCTGGCCCAGAGCTTCAATCTGGACCAAAGAGGGGCTCCCTAAATCTGTCATCTCTCTCTGGACGCAAGTACACTGATAAGACAAGAATGAACCCAAGAGGAGATGGGCAGACATCAAGGCAGACAGTACATACAAAAAAAATAAAGAGCAATACAGCATAACCAGGACCTAGCCCTTCTGAAACAGCTAGACCTGAACATCATGGAATGGAAGAAGCAGAAGAAAACAATTATAAATAACATCATGCAAAGGCTAGACCCTAATATAGAAGAAATCAAAAATAAAGTGGAGGAACAGACCAAAAAAATGGGAAGAATGCCATAAAAAAACTAGAGGAAAGGACAATTAAATCAGAAGAAAACAATAAGTCCCTGAAAGAAAATCATGAAAAAGCAAGGGAAACATTCCAAGACCTGAAGATGGAAATAGAAAAAATGAAGAACACATTAGCAGAAGGAATACTGGAAATAGAAAATCTGAGTAAACAAACAGGAACTTCAGAGGCAAGTATAACAAACAGAATGCAAGAGATGGAAGAGAGGATCTCTGGTGTTGAAGATACGGTAGAAGAAACAGATTCATAAGTCAAAGAAAACACTAAAACCAACAAAGGCATGACCCAAAATGTCCAAGAAATTTGGGGACACCGATGGAAAGACCAAGCCGTACGAAATGAGATAGGTTGATAGAGGAAGGAGAAAGATAGCCCAACTACAAAGGCACAGAAAATATATTTAACAAGATCATAGAGAAAACTTTCCCAACTTAAAGAAGGAAATGCCTACAAGATACAGAAGCTTATAGAACACCGAACTAGACTAGATTATTTAACCAGATCATAGAAGAAAACTTTCCCAACTTAAAGAAGGAAATGCCTACAAAGATATAAGAAGCTTATAGAACACCGAACAGACCACCAAAAAAGTCCTCTTGGCACATAATAATTTAAACAACTAAATGTACACAATAAAGAAAGAATATTAAGGACACCAAAGGAAAAAGGCCAAGTGACTTATAAAGGCAAACCCATCAAATAACCATCAATTTCTCAATGGAGACTTTGAAAGCCAGAAGGACCTGGACAGATATATGGGCAGACACTAAGAGACCATGGATGCCAGCCTAGACTAATATACCCAGCAAAATTCTCAATCATCATAGAAGGAGTGAACAACACCATTCAAGATAAAACAAGATTTAAACAATACTTATCCACACACCCAGCTCTACAGAAAGCACTAGAAGGAAAATTCCAACCTAAGGAAGGCAGATACATCCATGAAAACACAGGCAATATACAAAACCACAGAAGGAAACCTCAAAGAATAGAAGTACACACACACTACCACCAAAAAATAAAAATAACAACAGGAACAAACAATCACTGGTCATGAATATTCCCTTAATATCAATGAACATAATTCACCTATAAAAAGACACAGGACTAATAGAATGGATATGAAAACAGGACCCATCTTTCTGCTGCATTACAAGAAACACATCTCAAATTCAAAGACAGACACCTCCTAAGAATAAAGGCTGGGAAAAGGACTTTCCCAATCAAATGGTCTTAAGAAGCAAGCTGGTGTAGCCATCCCTAATATCTAGCAAAATAGACTTCAAACTAAAATCAATCCAAAAGAGATGATGAAAGACATTTACATACTCATCCACAGGAAAGAACCACCAAGATGAAGACTCAATTTCGGAATATTTATGGCCCAAACAAAAGGAAACATTACTAAAGCTTAAATCACATATAAACCCCACACATTAATAGTTGGGAGATTTCAACACCCCCACTCTCACCTCTGGACAGATCAGCCAAATTGAACTTAACAGAGACATAATGGACTTAACTGAGGTTACGGGCTCAAATGGATTTAATCAATATCTACTGAAGCAATCCCACCACAACAAAAAAGAATATTACCTTCTTCTCAGCACCCCATGGAACCTTCTCTAAAATTGACCACATACTTGGGCCACAAATCAAATTTCAACAGATACAAAACAATTGGAATTACCTTCCTGTGTTCTATCAGACCCACCACGGTTTAAAGTTAGATTTCAAAAACAGAAAAAAACTACAGAAATCCTACAATCTCATGGAAACTGAAGAATGCTCAACTGAATCACCATGGGTTAAGGAAGAAATAAAGAAAAGAAATTAAAGACTTCCTAGAGATCAATGAAAATGAATACACCACATACCCAAACTTATGGATACTATGAAAGCAGTGCTAAGAGGGGAATTCAGAACACTGAATTTCAACATAAAGAAGCTGGAGAAATCTCATGGCTAGTGACTTGACAGCACACTTGAAAAGCCCTAAGAACAGGAAGAAGCAAGTCTCCCAGGAGGAACAGACGCCAGGAAATTATCAAATTCAGAGCTGGAAATCAATAAAATAGAAATAAAGAGAACAATACAAAGGATTAATGAAACAAAGAGGTGGTTCTTTGAGAAGATCAACAAGATAGACAAGCCCTTATTCCAAACTAACCAAAAGACAGAGGGAGAGCATCCAAATTAACAAAATCAGAAATGTAAAAGGGGGACATAACAACAGACAATGAGGAAATCGAGAGAATCATCAGGTCATACTTCAAAAACCTCTACTCCACAAAACTAGAAAATCTAAAAGAAATGGATAATGTTCTGGATAGGTACCACATACCTAAGTTAAATCAAGACCAGAAAAAATGATTTAAATAGTCCAATAACCCCTAAGGAAATAGAATCAGTCATAAGTCTGCCACCAAAAAAAGCCCTGGACCAGATGGTTTCACTGCAAAATTCTACCAGATCTTCAAAAAAGACTTACTACCAATACTCTTCAAATTGGTTCCACACAATAAGAAGCAGAAGGAATATTACCAAACTCCTTCTATGAGACTACAATTACCCTGATTCCTAAACCAAACAAAGATGGAACAAAAGAAAGAACTACACACTGATCTACCTCATGAACATTGATGCAAAAATACTCAATAAAATTCTGGCAAACAGACTCCAAGAAACACATCAAAATAATTATCCATGGAATTGAATTGAAGACCCTGACATTAACCTGCACACCTATGAACATATAATTTTTTACAAAGAAGCCAAAATTGTACAATGGAAAAAAGACAGCGATCTTCAACAAATTGGTGCTGGCATAACTGGATGTCAATGTGTAGAAGGCTGCAAATAGATTTCATATCTGTTACCATCCACAAAACTTAAGTCCAAGTAGATCAAAGACATTCCACATAAACCCAGTTACTCTTAACCTGAGAGAAGGAAAGTAGGAAGTACTCTTGAATGCATTGGCACAGGAAATCACTTTCTAAATAAAACAACAGTAGCACAGACACTGAGGGGAAACAATCAATCAATGGGACCTGTTGAAACTGAGAAGCTTTTGTAGAGCAAAGGTACATGGACAACAAGACAAGTGACAGCCTACAGAATGGGAAAGGTTTCAGCAATCCCACATCTAACATAGGGCTGATATCCAGAATATATAAAGAACACAAGAAATTAGACATCAATATGCCCAACAGTCCAAACTAAGAAATGGGCTATAGAACTAAAACCAGAGAATTCTCCACAAAGGAAGTTCATATGGCTGGAAAGACATTTTAAGGAATTGCTCAGCATCCCTAATTCTCCAGGAAATGCAAATCAAAACAACACAGAGATACCAACTTACACCTGTCAGAATGGCTAAGATCAAAAGCACAGAAGACAGCTTATGCTGGAGAGGAATGTGGAGCAAGGGATCTCTCCTCCACTGCTGGTGGGAATGCAAGCTTATACAGCCACTTTGGAAATCAATATGGCGCTTTCCTTGGAAAATTGGGAATCAATCTCCCGCCAAGACCCAGCTGTAGCACTCTTGGGCATATACCTAAGGAATGCTCAATCATACCACAAGGTCATTGCTCAGCTTATGTTCATATCAGCACAGTTTGTAAAAAGCCAGAACCTGGAATCAATGTAGATGCCCTTCAACTGAAGAATGGATAAGGAAAATATGGTACATATACACAATGGAGTACTACTCAGCAGAGAAAAACAATGACATCATGAGGTTTGGCAGGCAAATGGTTGGATCTAGAAAAAGTCATCCTGAGTGAGTAACCCAGACTCAGAAGACAAAACATGGTATGTACTCACTCATAGGAGGATACTAAGATGTAAAACAAAGATGACTAGACTGCTAAACAACTCCAAGGAGGTTACCTAGAAAATGGGACTCTAGAAAAGACACAGGGATGACCCCATGACAGAGAAATGGATGAGATCTACATGAACAACCTGGATGGACAGTGGGATTAATGAAGGGCAAGATTTGAGGGAAAGAAAGCTTAGGGGAATAGGAGCTCCCAGCAAGAACAAGAACTGAAAGGGAGAATGAGGAATAACAGACCATGATAAATGAAGACCACATGAGAAGAGGAATAGGCAGAAGGCTGGAGTGGACCCCAGAAATCCACAATGATACATCCTCTGTTGACTGCTGGCAGGGTTGAGAGGAAAGCCTGATCTGACCTAGTCTGGTGATCAGAATACCAAACACCCTAAAGACCGTGCTAGAACTCTCATCAAATAACTGATGGAAATGGATGCCAGCGTTCATCAGCCAGGCCCCAGGTGGAGCTCCAGGTTCCAATTGTCGAGAAAGAGGAGGGTGTAAGAGCAGGAATAGTTGAGCCCAAGATTGGGAAAAACACAGGGCCAAGTAGCCCAAACGATTGGAAGCACATGAATTAATGAACCAAAGGCTGTGGAGCCCCCAGCTGAATCAGGCCATCTGGATAATTGAGACCAATTGAATAACTTGAACTGTTTGGGAGGCACCCAGGGCTGTGGGAATGGTACCTGTCCTTAGTGCATGAGCTGTCTGTTTGGAACCTTGGGCTTAAACAGGGACACTGTGCTCAGTCTGGAAGGGAGGGGACTGGACCTGCCTATACTGAATCCACCAAGTTTAAATGAATCCCCAGGGTTGTCTTGGAACTGAAGGAGATGGGAATGACAGGCATCCTAGGTTATTTCCAGGTTCTGGCTATTACAAACAATGCTGATATGCACATAGCTGAGCAATGCCCTGTGGTATGATTGAGCATTCCTTGGGTATATGTCCAAGAGTGTTTATAGATGACTCTTGGGGGAGATTGATTCCCAATTTTCTTAGGAAGTGCCATAATTGATTTCCCAAAGTGGCTGTACAAGCTTGGATTCCCACCAGCAGTGGAGGAGAGTTCCCCTTGCTCCACATCCTCTCCAGCATAAGCTATCTTCTGTGTTTTTGATCTTAGCCATTCTGACAGGTGTAAGGTGGTATCACAGAGTCCTTTTGATTTGCATTTCCCAGATAATTAGGAATGTAGAGCAATTCCTTCAGTGTCTTTCAGCCTTTTGAGATTCTTCTACTGAGAATTCTCTATTAAGCTCTGTAGCCCGTTTTTTTAATTGCATTGTTCAGTATTTTGATGTCTAGCTTTTTGAGTTCTTTATATTATTTTGAGATCAGCCCTCTGTCAGATGTAGGGTTGGTGAAGATCTTTTCCAAAATTTTTATTTCTTTTCTACTTCCACTTCATATGGAAAAACAAAAGCCCACAATGGCCAAAATAATCCTATAGTAAATGGAAATTCCTGAGGTCATCACCATTCCTGAATTCAAGCACTACTATAGAGCTATAGTAATATAAACAGCTTGAAATTGACATAAAAAAAAACGTGTTCAAACAGACCAATGGAATAGAACTGAAGATGCTGACATTAACCCACACTCCTATGAACACCTGATATTTGACAAATAATGCCAATATTACAATAGAAAAAATACAGCATCTTCAACAAGTGGTGCTGGCATAACTTGGATGTCAGAATTTTGAAATTATAAATAGATCAATATCTATCACCATGCACAAAACTCAAGTCTACTTGGATCAAAGACCTCAACCAAATCCAGTTACACTGAACCTGATAGAAGAGAAAGTAGGAACTAGCATGGAACACATTGGCACACAAGACCACTTTCTAAATATAACACCAATAGCACAGATACAATGAGAGCAACAATTTATAAATGGGACATCCTGAACCTGAGAAGCTTCTGTAAAATAAAGGACATTGTAAATGAGACAAAAATGACATCCTAGAGAATGAGAAACGATCCTCACCAACCTGACATCAGAAAGTGGGCTGATCTCCAAAATATATAAAGAACTCAAGAAGTTAGATATCAAAATACCAAACAATGCAGTTTAAAAATGGGCTACAGATCTAAACAGAGAATTCTCAACAAAAGAATATCAAATGGCCAAAAGATATTTAAAGAATAGCTCAACATCCTTAGTCATAAGGGAAATTCAAATCAAAAGTCACTCTGAAACACTATCTTACACCTGTCAGAATGGCTAAGATCCATAACACTGAAGACAGCTTTGTTGGAGAGGATGTGGAGCAAGAGGAACACTCCTCCACTTTTGGTTTGAGTGCAAACTTATACAGTCACTTTGGAAATAAGTATGTCATTTCCTCAGAAAATTGGGAATCAATCTACCTCAAGACCCAATGATACCACTCTTGGTCATATACCCAAGGGATGCTTAATTATACCAAAAGAACACCTGCTCAGCTATGTTAATAGCAGTATTATTCATGATAGCCAGAACCTGGAAACAACCTAGATGTCCCTCAACCAAAGAATTGATAAAGAAAATATGGTACATAAACACAATGGAGTACTACTCAGTTGTAAGAAAAAAATAAACAAACAAACAAAACAAAAGAATGACATCATGAAATTTGCAGGAAACTGGATGGAACTAGAAAATATCATCCTGAGTGAGGTAAACCAGACCAGAATGGCAAACTTGGTATGTACTCACTCATAAGTGGATATTAGATATAAAGCAAAGGATAATCAGAATACAACCCATAGAGAAACTAGGAAACAAGGAAGGATGGATGGATCAGTTTGTAAAGGGGAAACAGATGAGATCTCTATAAGTAAACTGGGACCAAGGGAAGGTATTAGAGGGGAGAGTATGGGGGATGAGAACATGAGTGAATTGTATGGTTGAGCTGAGGAAGGAATGGACTGGGAGAGCAATGAAGGCGATCTCTTGATATAGGGAGACATTATGGTTTAAGAGAGAAACATGGTACTAGGGAAATTCCCAGCAATACCCAAGGATGACCCCAGATTAGACTACGAGCAATGGTGGAGAGGGTGCCTGAACTGGCCTACCCCAGTAATCATATTAGTGAATGCCATAACTGTCATTATAGAACCTTCATCCAGTAATTGATAGCAGCAGATACAGAGAATCACAGCCAAGCACCAGGTTGAGCACCAGGAGTCCAGTTGAAGAGAGAGAAGAGGGATTCTATGAGTAAAGGGGGCTGTGGGGCTCATGATGGAGAAATCTATATAGACAACTGAACCAAGCTCATAGGAACTCATCAACATTAGACTGATGGCTATGGAACCTCTATTGGACCAAACTAGGACCTCTTCATACAAGACACATTTGTGTAGCTTCCTCTGTTTAAGGGGCCTCTGGCAGAGGAATCAGGATCTATCCCTGGTGCGTGAGCTGGCTTTCTAGAGCCCATTAACTATGGTGGGAAACCTTGCTCAGCCTTGATGCTAGGGTGAGAAGCTTGTTCCTGCCTCAACTAAATATACCAAGCTTTGCTGACTCCCCATGGGAGCACTTACTTTGTTGGAGGAGGGGATGAGAGGTTGGTAGGTGTATGAAGAATACAGAGAGCAGAAGTAGGGATGAGAGGGTAATCTGTGTTTGGTATGTAAAAATGACTAAAATAATTTCTTTAAGTGAAAAAAAAGAAAAATTTATGTGACACCTGAATTCATTATTTTTGGGTTATTTAGGCTCATATTGTTACATAAAACATTGGATTATTCTCAACAGTTTTGTTCACCAAATTTATGAATAGTATACTACCATTGAATAACCACTGTATTTGCAAGTATAGCTGTGAGCAACAGTTTATTTTTTTTGTTAGTAATTATTGCTTCTATATAAACATGTGTGCTTTAAAGTTCTATAAATTATTTTTGGTATGTTCATATACATTAAAATTTTAAGAGGTCTTCATTTATGGTTTAATAGAGTTAATCTTTATTTACTGGGATTGAAATTTTAGAAGAATGTATGAATATGTTATAAAATAAAATCATACATCATATCACTCAAATAAGCTCATATTTCTCATGTTTCTAACTTTCTACCCAGTATTATTTTTGTCCTCTTATACACATGTTCAGATATATTACAGGCAAAAAATATTTGTTACACAAGTTTGCATCCTTTCCTTGTCAGATAGCATATTTAATTTAGTATGGAGCAACCCAAGTCAGTGCAAAAGCTTCCCTCTCTGGTCAAGGGTTCCTTCAACTGTGGACCACTATGTTCTGCACTAATTCATCCTAACAATAGATTTTGAGGGAACCTAATATAGCAGTCTTCACTGAGTTAAGTCTGTTCACACAAAAAAAGAAAACCTACCATGACTATTTAAAGTGAGAATACATAGAATAGGCTTGATACTGAGACAAGATGGTCATACAGTTAGTGTCATTGGTTTAACTTCATTTTTGTGATTCTATTATAATTGGTGTCCTCTCAGTGATGATAAGAAATGTTCTGTCAGCTTAAATATGGGGATTTTATTCCTCACTCAGTCATTGACATGATAAGAACTTCCTCCCTCCTCAGTCTGTATATTTCCCTCTTCTCATCGGACATCACTTGAGAATCAATACATTTGATTCTCCATCAACTAGTTCTGGCCAGCCTCCAAGATTTATCAAGTAATGGTATATATGTGATGATATTTTATTTGTGCACCAATAAAGCATATCTGGAGATCAGAGGAAAAAGCCAGCCACTATATTAAATATATAAGTCAAGTAACGGTACCATATACCTTTAATCCTAGCATTCAGGAGGCAGAAATTCATCAGGAACTCTGTGAGTTCAAGATCACACTGGGAACAGAGCCAGTTGTGGTGGCACATGCCTTTAATTCCCAGCACTAATTAAACATGGAGGTATGGAGGTCTGTGCAGACAGACAGGAAGTGATAGAGCTGGGAGGAAAGAGGAAGTGCTGTAGCTAGGCAGAGAGAGGAAGTGATATGGGAGAGCACATAAAGGATATAGGCGTGAGTATACAGGAAGCAGCTCTTCCTCTGACTGAGGATTTCCTAGTGGTAAGAACATGGCTGGCTCTTTCTGCTTCTCTAATCTCTCAGTTTTTACCCCAATATCTAGCTCTAGGTTTTTTATTAATAAGAACTTTTAAGATTCATCTTACATATTCAACAGAGAATAATAACATTGGGATGGAAATTTTTTCTGAGTGATACAAGTTGCAAACTTGTCTTCTATTGTTATGGAGTTAGCACTGGGTCTTTTAGCACTGTCTGTCTCTTTGATAGCTTCCAGATGACTAAGCTCAACCTCAAGATGTCAGGTGGAAGAATCTGGATTCAGTCACTAGAGTTGATATTATACTGCTGTCTAGTCACCTGATTTCTATATCTCCTGATGAATTCAATCCTTCCATTTGTAGTGAAAGGTCCATTGAATGACAAAAAATTCAGTTTATAAAGTGATAGTGTGAATTGCTCTTGACAATGCCTGATACATGCACCAGAGTATACACTATTTTATACTTTCCTTTCAAATGATGAATATGATTCTGATAGTCTGTGATCATGTATTGTGACCATTGTTCTTCAGAGACACAAGCAAGTTGTATAGCACATTCAAAGGTACAACCCCTCCTCTATTGGTTCTCCTAAAAGTAGAGACACATGTAGCTCCCTGATCCTCATGACTTTCATTACCGCTATCTATTCAGTCTACATTTGTTTGACCATTTGGATGATTCTTGAAGAATAATGTGAGCAGTGTGTTGTGAGCAGCTCTGTACTTCTGGCATCTTGTTTTCCTGCATTCAGCACATATGTGATCATTCTTATTGATATTTGAGTCTTCCAGATCTCTTTTGCTCTCAAGCCAAAGAATAAAGCTTTTTCCTAATTGACATGCTGTGTTGATAGTCTGTTGCAATTAAGGTATTTGAATTGAATATTACTATCAACATCAATCATTATTTTGTCACCTATAATTCAAAAATATGTATTTACCAGGAAACAACAATAGCTATTTCTCTAATATCATGTTTGCCATGAGGAATGTAAAAAATTTTGTACATAAGTAATCAAATAGTCACTAGGTAACATTGAGGACATTTTTAACTTTGGAGATTTTCATTTTAATATTGCAGTACAGTAAATTTCTGAGTATGAAGCATAGATGTTAATTTTTTACAGACCTTTTGAAATACTCAGAATATTTTTATTATTTGCTTCTGTTTTCATTTCTAATATATCCTCAATAGTTAAAATTATTTGAGGCATCCCCACAATATGCTTTCTGCCCTTCTTTCTCCATGCATGGAACATATATTCCCAAATACAAATGCACACATGTCTGTATCTGATGATGTTTCATTTCATAAACTCCCTTCAAGATTGGGTCAACAGATTTGTGCTTCCAAATCCATCAATCCCTAAAGAATGTACATGCACCACACCTATCCAGATATAGCAAATGACTGCCATCCCCATGTTACAAATTTTTGGCCCACCTTGGTCTCCTACTAAATTAGAAACCATAAACTCCCAACACCAACTCCTCTATTGAGAAAAAATAAATCCTGACAGCTCCTCCAAACTCCTGAGGAAATGCCATAAGAATTTTATATCACTACTGCAGGCCTTCTGTCCTGGGTTTAGAGACCAAGTCTGAGAAATTTCTAATACTTCATGTAAAAACGTAACATTGACTACTACAAACAAAGCTGATATGAACATAGCTGAGCAAATGCCCTTGTGCTATGATTGAGCATCCTGGAAACAACCTAGATTCCTTTCATCTGAAGAATGGATAAAGAAAATATGGTACATATACACAATGGAGTACTACTCAGCAGAGAAAAACAATGACATCATGAGGTTTGCAGGCAAATGGATGATCTAGAAAAAATCATCCTGAGTGAGGTAACCCAGACTCAGAAGGACAAACATGGTATGTACTCACTCATAGGAGGATACTAGATGTAAAACAAACATGACTAGACTGCTACACAACTCCAGGGAGGCTACCTAGAAAAAAGTACCCTAGGAAAGACCCAAGGATCACCCAATGACAGAGAAATGGATGAAATCTACATGAACAACCTGGACGACAGTGGGAGTAATGAAGGGCAAGGTTTGAGGGAAAGAAAGCTTAGGGTTGCAGGAGATCTCAGCTGGATCAAGAACAGACAGGGAGAAAGAGGAATAACAGACAATGATAAATGAAGACCACATGAGAACAGGAAAAGGCATAGTGATGGATAGGTCCCCAAAAATCCACAATGATATATCCTCTGTAGACTGCTGGGAATGGTCGAGAGAAATCCTGATCTGTTCTACTGTAGTGATCAGATGACTAAACACTCTAACAGTCATCTTGGAACTCTCATCCAATAACTGATGGAAGTGGATGGAGATCCTCAGCCAGGCCCCAGGTGGACCTCCAGGTGTCCAACTGTTGACAAAGAGGAGGGACTGCAAGAATGTGAATTGTTGAATCCAAGATTGCAAAAAACACAGGGACAAATAGCCAATCGAGTGGAAACACATGAATTATGAGCCAACAGCTGAGGAGCCCCCAGCCAGATCAGGCCCTCTGGATAAGTGAGACAATTGAATAGCTTGATCTGTTTGGGAGGCACCCAGTCTGTGGGACCAGGACCTGTCTCTAGTGCATGAGCTGGCTGTTTGCAACCTTGGGCTTACACAGGGACAATTTGCTCAGTCTGGAAGGAGGGGACAGGACCTGCCTGTACTGAACCCATCAGGTTTAAATAAATCCCCAGGGGTGTCTTGGTCTTGGAGGAACATGGGAATAGAGGGGAGGGGCTAGGGGGAAGGTGGGGTGTGGGAGCAGGAGGGGGGAGGTCAGGGGAACCCAGGGCTCATGTGTAAAATTAAAACACATAATAATAATACAATTAATTTTTAAAAAATTAACATTGAATGAGATGCTTCAAGGCCAGAACCTAAGCTCTATTCAGCTTGACTACAGCCAGAAATGTCAGAATAATTTAAAATGGACATTCAAATACCCACTTTAGAAGGGAATTTAGATTTCCAGACCAAGAAGTACTACCCACAACATCATTACAGATTCTTAGATCCCATAGGAAACAAATAGCATGAATAACTCAAGACAATAATTCTCTGCTGAAACCTATGATTTCCATATTAATAATCCCTAGATAAGCCACTTAGATAAGAATATGACTATGATTTCAAGATAGCAATAATAAATATGATCAAGAAATTATGAGATAGGAATAAATTGCAGAATGAGAAGGTAAAACACAATTGAATAAATAATG
Organism: Onychomys torridus; assembly: GCF_903995425.1. Classification (NCBI taxonomy): domain Eukaryota; kingdom Metazoa; phylum Chordata; class Mammalia; order Rodentia; family Cricetidae; genus Onychomys; species Onychomys torridus. Next base: position 23,728 of record NW_023412695.1, read on the forward strand.
TAAACAACTTAAGATGTGAAATATAATTTAATAATGATACACAATCCCTTAAAAGGTCAAAATGAATTAAAACTTGAAGTGGTAAATATGGAATTAAATACTCAGAGGAAATCGTAATCAACAAATTGAATCCAGTAGAAGAAAGAAGATCAGACCTTAGAGCAAGATGTAAGAAATAGATCACTCATTAAAGACTTCCAAGAAATCAACAAAAATGAATACACCACATATCCAAACTTATGGGACACTATGAAAGCAGTACTAAGAGGGAAATTCATAGCACTAAATGCCAACATAAAGAAGATGGAGAAATCTCACACTAGTGACTTAACAGCAAACCTGAAATCTCTAGAACAAGAACAAGAAAAGTCTCCCAGGAAGAATAGACATGAGGAAATTATCAAATTGAGAGCAGAAATCAATAAAATTAAAATAAAGAAAACAATACAAAAATTAATGAAAAAAAGAGTTGGTTCTTTGAGAAAATCAAGAAGATATACCGGACCTTATCCAAACTAACCAAAAGACAGAGAGAGAGAGAGAGAACATCCAATTTAACAAAATCAGAATGAAAAGGGGAACATAACAACAGACAATGATGAAATCCAGAAAATTATCAGGTCATACTTCAAAAACCTCTATTCCACAAAACTGGAAAATCTAAAAGAAGTGGATAATTTTCTGGATAGGTAGCACATACCTAAGTTAAATCAAGACCATGTAAACAAATAACATAGTCCAATAACCCCTAAGGAAATAGAATCAGTCATTAAAATCTCCCAACCCCCGCAAAAAAAGCCCAGGACCAGGTGGTTTCACTGCAGAATTCTACCAGATCTTCTAAGAAGACTTAATACCAATACTCTCTAAATTGTTCCACACAGTAGAAGCAGAAGGAATATTACCAAACTCTTTCTATGAGGCTACAATTATGTGATTCCTAAACCAAACAAAGATGCAACAAAGAAAGAGAATTACAGACAAATCTCCCTCCTGAACATTGATGAAAAAATACTCAATAAAATACTGGCAAACAGACTCCAAGAACACATTAAAATAATTATCCACCATGATCTTGTAGGCTTCGTCCCAGGGATGGAAGGGTAGTTCAACATATAAAAGTCCGATCAATGTAACACATCATATAAACAAAATCAAAAAAACAACCACATGATCATCTCACTAGAAGCAGAAAAGGCATTTAACAAAATCCAACACCCCTTCATGATAAAGGTCTTGGAGGGATCAGGAATATAAGGAACATACCTAAACATAATAAAGGCGATCTACAGCAAGCCAACAGCCAACATCAAATTAAATGGAGAGAAATTCGAAGTAATTTCCACTAAAGTCAGGAACAAGGCAATGCTGTCCACTCTCCCCATACTTATTCAACATTGTACTTGAAGTTCTAGCCAGAGCAATAATACAACATAAGGAGATTATGGGGATACAAATTGGAAAGGAAGAAGTCAACCTTTCCCTACTTGTAGAAGACAAGATACTATACACAAGTGAGCTCCAAAATTCAACCAAGGAAATGATACAGCTTATTAATATCTACAGCAATACAGCAGGATACAAGATCAACTCAAAAAAATCAGTAGCCCTCCTATATACAACAGAAAAAAACAGGCTGAGAAGGAAATCAGAGATACATCACACTTTACAATAGCCACAAATAATATAAAATACCTTGGGATAATTGTAACTAAGCATGTGAAGGACCTATCTGATGAGAACTTTAAATCTCTGAAAAAAAGAAATTGAAGAAGATGTCAGAAAATGGAAAGATCTCCCATGCTCATGGATAGGCAGGATTAACATAGTAAAACTGTCGATCTTAGCAAAAGCAATGTACAGAGTCAATGCAATCCTTATCAAAATACCAACACAATTCTTCACAGACCTGAAAAGAATAATACTCAACTTCATATGGAAAACAACCTCTGGAGGCATCATGATCCCCGACCTCAAACTCTGCTATAGAGCTACAGTAATAAAACAGCTTGGTACTGGCATAAAAACCAACATGTGGACCAATGGAATTGAATTGAAGGTCCTGACATTAATCCACACACCTAAGAACATATAAATTTTGACAAAGAAGCCAAAATCATACAATGGGAAAAAGAAAACATCTTGAACAAATGGTGCTGGCATAACTGGATGTCAATGTGTAGAAGGCTGCAAATAGATCCATATCTGTCACCATGCACAAAACTTAAGTCCAAGTCAATCGAAGACCTCAACATAAATCCAGTTACTCTGAACCTGATAGAAGAGAAAATAGGAAGTATTCTTGAACACATTGGCATAGGAGATCACTTTCTAAATATAACAACAGAGGCACAGACACTGAGGGAAACAATCATTCAATGGGACCTGTTGAAACTGAGAAGCTTTTGTAGAGCAAAGGACATGGTAAACAAGAAAAAGCAACAGCCTACAGAATGGGAAGAAGTCTTCACCAACACCATATCTGACAGAGGGCTGATATCCAGAATACATAAAGAACTCCAGAAATTAGACGTCAAAATGTCCAACAGTCCAATTAGAAATGGACTAACTTGATCTGCTTGGGAGGCACTCAGTCTGTGGGACGAGGATCTCTCCTTAGTGCATGAGCTGGCTGTTTGAAACCTTGGGCTTACACTGGGACACTTTGCTCAGTCTGGAAGGAGGTGACAGGACCTTGCCTGTACTTAATCCACCAGGTTTAAATGAATCCACAGGGGTGCCTTGATGCTGGAGGAGATGGGAATGGAGGGGAGGGGTTGGGGGAAGGTGGGAGTAGGTGTGGGAGGGGGAGGACATGGGAAACCATGGCTGATGTATAAAATTTAAAACACATAATAAGAAATAAAAAAAGAAATGGGCTATAGAACTAAACAGAGAATTCTCAACAGAGGAAGCTCAAATGGCTGAAAGATATTTAAGCCATTGCTCAACATCCCTAATTATCCTGGAAATGTAAACAAAACGACTCTGAGATACCACCTTGCACCCATCAGAATGGCTGATATCAAAAACACAGAAGACAGCTTATGCTGGAGAGGATGTGGAGCAAGGGGAACTCTCCTCAACTACTGGTGGGAATGCAAACTTGTACAGCCACTTTGGAAATCAATATGGCGCTTCCTTAGAAAATTGGGAATCCATCTCCCCCAATACCCAGCTGTAGCACTCTTGGGCATATACCCAAGGAATGCTCAATCATACCACAAGGGCATTTGCTCAGCTATGTTCATATCAGCATTGTTTGTAATAGCCAGAACCTGGAAAAACCTAGATGCACATCAACTGAAGAATGGATAAAGAAAATGTGGTACATATACACAATGGAGTACTACTCAGCAGAGAAAAACAAAAACAATGACATCATGAGGATCTAGAAAAAATTATCCTGAGTGAGGTAACCTAGACTCAGAAAGACAAACATGGTATGTACTCACTCATAGTAGGATACTAGATGTAAAACAAAGAGGACTAGACTGCTACATAACTCCAGGGAGGCTACCTAGAAAACAGGACCCTAGGAAAGATACAGGGATCACCCAATGACGGAGAAATGGATGAGATCTACATGAACAACCTGGATGTGAGTGGGGGTAATGAAGGGCAATTTTGAGGGAAAGAGAACTTAGGGGAACATGAGATCCCAGCTGGATTAAGAACAGAGAGAGAGAACAAGGAATAACAGACCATGATAAATGAAGACCACATGAGAATAGGAAGAAGCAAAGTGTTAGAGAGATGCCCAGAAATCCACAAATATACCTCCACTGTAGACTACTGGCAATGGTCGAGAGAAAGCCCAAACTGACCTAATCTGGTGATCTGATGGCCAAACACCCTAACTGTAGTGCTATAACTCTCATCCAATAACTGATAGGAGTGGATGCAGAGATTCTTGGCCAGGCCCCAGGTGGAGCTCCAGGAGTCCAATTGTCGAGAAAGAAGAGGGATTGTATGAGCAAGAATTGTTGAGATCAAGATTGGAAAAAGCACAGGGACAAATAGCCAAACTAATGGAAACACATGAATTATGAACCAAAAGCTGAGGAGCCCCCAACTGGTTCAAGTCCTCTGAATAAGTGAGCCAATTGAATAGCTTGAACTGTTTAGGAGGCACCCAGTCTGTGGGACCCGGACCTGTCCTTAGTGTATGAGCAGGCTGTTTAGAACCTGGGGCTGATGCAGGGACACTGTGCTCAGCCTGGGAGGCAGGGACTGGACCTGACTGGACTGAATCTACCAGGTTGAGGTGAATCCCCATTGAAGTCTTTGCCCTGGAGGAGATGGAAATGGAGGGTGAGGTGGAGGGAAGGTGGGTGTGGGTGGGGAAGTGCAGCGGAACCCATGGCTGCTATGTAAATTTAAATGAAATTATAAAAAATGATTCTTTTCAGCTTGTAACTCCAGGTTCTAGTCCGTCATTGAGGGAAAGTCAGAGAGGCAAGAGCTTGAGCTCTATGGCAGCCAGTCACACCATAACCACAGCCAAGAGCAGAAGGAAACAAATGGACTCATGTTGCCTCCTGGCTTGCTCATCTGCCTTTCTTCCGCCCTATGCAGTTATGGGACCTGCCTATGGAATTATAGTACTGCTCAATGTGGGCTGTGTTTTTCTGTGTCAACTGACAATCAAGACAATCTGCCACAGACATGCCCACAGCCAACCTGATCTAGCCATTTTCTTAGCTGAGGCTCTCTTCTAAGCTGCTTCTATGGTGTGGCAAGTTAAAATTTTAAACATGATCCCTGACAAAGTCCTAAGAAGAGACCTTGGCAAGGAACTCTTTTTTTTTTAAGAGATTTTCTATTTGTTTTAAATATCAGCCACTGGTTCCCCTGTCCTCCCTCCTCCTACCCCCTAATCTCTCCCTCTAGCCCACCTCCTTTTTCCTCCTCCTCCAGGGTAAGGTCTTCCCTGGGGAGTCAATAGAGCCTGGTACATTTGGTTCATGCATGGGCACTAGGTTCAAAAGGCCAGCTCATGCACTGAGAACAGGCAAGGAACTCTTAAGGAAAGCAAAAGTGGAAAGTTGAATCAGCAGACCCTCAGTACAGAAGCAACAAAATATATTCACGTTAGTAACACATAAGAGATAACTGATGCTAAGACTTCAGGTAAACCCACAAAACCAGTCCTTTCTCCATTTCACCATATTCCAATATTTTATTGCCACACCCTCCAGAGCAGTGGTTCTCAGCTTTCCTAATGCTGCGACCCTTTAATGTTGTTCCTAATGTCATAGTGACGCTAACCATAAAATTATTCCATCGCCACCACACAACTGTAATTTTGCTACTATTATGATTCATAATGTAAATGTAGGATATATGAGGCATCACGACTCACAGATTGAGAACCACTGCTCCAGATTGGCCTCTTTTTCTGTGTGTATCCCTAAAGATTTCTCAAAATTCCATGTGGTGAAGCTCAGGAAAAAAACAGATCATCTAATAATACATTTGCTTTAAGTTTGGAGGAAAGAAAAAGCCTATCGACAGGTGGGTTGGGCACACATTATAGAAGCAAGCAACTACAGAGAATCTGAATAGTAAGCTGGAAATAGATAAATTAAGAAGGATAAAGTCTATCCCATAGTATATAGCGGGTGGTTTGGTGAGAAGTCAAAGGGCACAGACATCTACCAGGCAAAGACTTGAAATACTTCTTCCAGATGTGACAACTCCAGGGTGGGCCTTGAGCAGCTACTAGTATGGCTGAACCTAGTGGAAGGACCCAGACCAGAAAATAAATATGTCAATAGGCCTCCAACAGTTATAACTGCTCTGGAAAAGGACTTTGAAAGGAAATGTAATCTGAATTTCAAATAATAATGCATACAATAGTTAGAATGTGGGTGTTCCATATATTATATTAATAAATTATTTTGATAATGTTAATTATCCTTAGTAAAACACATGATTTATATTTAATTGCTTTACTGTAATGAAATAAAGTGATTGTAGCTATAATTGTTACATATAATGTAGAATTCACATTATAAACTAAAACATTCCTATTATAATAAATAAATGCATGATTTAGTTAAAAAAAGAAATAGATCACTCACTCAAAGAAAATATTTAATCTGAAGACATAAGCAAACATAAATTAACAAAAGGTTGAATTATTCAGGAGATCTTGCACAGATTTAGAAAGGATGAAAAACTATGAATAATAGTATAAAAGAAGAATAAACCCAGGTCAAAGGCATGATGTTATTTCAAATAGCTTTAAAAATTAAAATACCATAATATAGCTAGCCAAGAAAATGAAAGACTTGAACAATAAAAAGTTGAAGACATTGTGAAATAAACTGAATAAGATACCAGAAGATTAAAAAAAAAATCTCTCAAGTTCATGAGTTGGTAATATCACCATTGTGACAAAGGTCAACCCATCAAAAGCGACACAAATACTGAAAAAAATGTTAAAATTTGTATTGGAAGCCAAAAAGAACCTATATAGGCACAATAATCTTGAACAACAAAAACACATTATATGCTTTCAAGTTATACTATAGAGTAATGTTATTAAAACCAGCATTTAAATACTATGTATTGATCAATGAAATAGAATTGAGAATAAATATATTATCTGTGCCTTTGAACTGGTATTCTTCTCCTTCCATCCCTAATATTCTTAGGTTTGGCCTCTTCATGGTGTCCTACATTTCATACATGTTTTGTGTTTTGACTTTTTTGACTTTAGTGTTTTCTTTGACTGATGCATCTGTTTCCTCTATCTTATCCTTCATGCCAGAGATTTTCTCGTTCATCTCTTGCATCATGTTGGTTATGCTTTCATCTGTGTTTCCTGTTCATTTGCTCAGATTTTCCATTTCCAGCATTCCCTCAGTTTGTGTCTTCTACATTGCTTCTATTTCCATTTTCAGGTCTTGAACTGTTTTCTTCACCTGTTTGATTGCTTCTTTTATTTTCTTTGGCATTTTTAAGGATTCATTGATTTCTTCCAACTTTTGTTTGTCTTTTCCTCAATTTCTTTAAGGGAATTTTTCATTTCCTCTTTAAAAGCTTTGATCATTTTCATAAAATTTTTTTTGGTGGGGGGGGGTTGAAATAGGGTTTCCCTGTGTAGTTTTGATGCCTGTCCTGAATCTTGCTCTGTAGACCAGGCTGGCCTTGAACTCATAGAGATCTGCCTGCCTCTGCCTCCCAAGTGCTGGGATTATAGGCGTGTGTCACCACTGCCTGGCTCATAAAGTTATTTTAAGTTTATTTTCTTCTGCTTCTTCTACGTTGTGATGTTCAGATCCTTCTGTTATATTACTACTAGGTTCTGGTGGTGCCATATTGCTCTTTATGTTCTTGTATGTTTCCTTCACAACTGCCTAGCCATCTCTTCCTCCAATCTCTGCAAGAGGTGTTTAAAGGGACTCAGGCAGTGGGATCAGCATCTATCCCTGGTGCATGAGCCAATTACCTATGGTGGGACATCTTGCACAGCCTTCATGTCATGTGAAGGGGCTTGCACCTGTCTCACCCGAATATACTGGGCTTTGCTGACTCCCCATGGGAGTCTTGACCTTTTCAGAGGAGGGGATGGGTGGGTGTGGAAGAAAGGCTTGGGAGAAGAGCAGAGCAAGGGATGAAAAGGAGATCTGTGATTGGTATGTGAAATGAATAAAACATTTCTTTTCCTCAATTTCTTTAAGGGAATGTTTCATTTCCTCTTTAAAAGACTCTATTATTTTTATAAAGATATTTTAAGTTCATTTTCTTCTGCTTCTTCTATGTTGTGATGTTCACGTCCTCCTGTTATAGAACTGCTCGGGTCTGGTGGTGCCATTTTACTTCACTAGCCACCAAAGTCAAGGAGGAAACATACCTGAAAGAAGCCTCCCTTTTTCTGGTGTTCTAAATAGAAGGGGAAGGCCAACTAGAGTGGTGCATACATTTAACCCCAGCTTTGTAGAGACAAAGGAAGGAAAATCTTTGTTAGTTGAAGAACAGCCTGTTCTACCTAGAGATCAAGAACATGTAGGGCTACATAGTGAGACCAATACAACTAAACTAAAAATTAATCGTTAGAAATATACTCATGAAGATACATAAAACTCAAAGTGTGTGATTAACTTCCATTATGACTATTCAAAAGGCCCCCCTCTCAGCCCTCTCCTGAAGTACCACACACAGTATTATTATTTATTTTGAGTGGAGTGCTTTCAAAGCAAAGAATTTCCCATGATCCCCTCTCCATTCTGGATAAAGAAGATAATCTCCACTTTCAACCCGATTTCACTCATCACTTGCACATTATATGGATACATATTTTAACTGAGACTGAAGGAATTAGAAAGAAATGTTAGTTTTTCAAAGCCCATAATTTATACTGCTCATTGAAAGATATATTTTTCCTGTTTTTGTAAGACATACTTTCTATTGTTCTTTTAACATGCATTTTATGTGTAGTAGTGTTTGCCTCTATGTATGGCTGTGAATCATGTGCAATCAATGCCTGCAGAGTACAGAAGGGATCAGAAACTGTTGATGGTTATGAGCTAATATGTGAGTGCTGAGAAACAAATCCAGGTGCTCCACAAGAAGTTATGATATGAGCAAGTGCTCATATCCAGTAAAATTTTTCTCCATCCCCTTCTTTTCTTGTTTTGAAAAAGTTTTAAGTGAATACTTGAGGGTGAATGGAATGACATCTTACAATAGAATTATTTAAGTGATATCTATAGGGGTCTCTTTGAGAACATAAGTCACCAGAGCTACAAGATTAGTGACAATGTTCCATCTCTCCCAACAAATGAACTTAACATGAGGATAAACCTGTAGTTAGAATTTTCCTGCCTGGCCCAGTCAGGACAAATCTCTCTTACCCGCCAGTCCCACAGTCGCTCAGACCCAACCAAGAAAGCACACAGAAACTTACATTATTTAGAAACTGTATGGCCGTGGCAGGCTACTTGTTATCTACTTCTTCTCTCTTAAATTAACCCATTTCTGTTAGTCTATACTTTGCCACATGGCTTGTGGCTTACCAGTGTCTTTACATGTTGCTTTTCATGGAGGCGGCTGGTGGTGTCTCTCTCCAGTCTTCTACTTCCCAGAATTCTCTTCTCTCTTGTCCTGCCTATACTTCCTGCCTGGCCACTGGCCAATCAGAACTTTATTTACACAGAGCGATATCCACAGCACATCCCCTTTTCTTTTTTTTAAGGAAGGTTTTAACTTTTACATAGTACAATTACATATAACAAACAATTATCAAGCAAGAATTACAGTTACAATATTAAAGAAGATATCCTATCTATCTTATATTTGTGAGTCTAAGGTTTTATATCTAACTTATCTTTTATCATAACTGAGGAAATTATAACTATCTAGTCTTCAACCACATCAAAGACCTCAGAAGGATATAATATTACCTGAGAAACAGGAGAAGGATGCAAGCAACTTTCGGGAGTCTTGCAGAGTAGACAGAGACAGCTGGCAGCCTGAACAGTCACCTAATGTTCCTTTGTAATGTTGGGGCATTTGTCTTCAGCCCACAGGGCTAGTCTCTCAGTCACTTCTCTCAGTGTCCTGTAGAATGTCTGGCAGTTTCCTCTGTGAAGCAGGAACCTGAGGGACCATTTTGTCAAGCAAAGTTCAGTGGTCACCTTTCTATGGGTCCTGCATGTCCAGTTGATCGAGCAGTTCAGGCAAGAACAGTTTCTTGCCCAAATGGCTGTTTTTGCCAAGGTGAAGATAAACTCCATATGAAGTGTCTTCAATGCCCATCCTCCTCTCTGAAGTAAATTGGTGCTGCCAGGAGCAGACATGTCTCACTGTCCAGAAAGTCTAAGTTTTAAAAGTATTTTAAATGCCATATTCTGTAGGTCTTTAAAGTATTTGAAGATTACCTATCTGTCTGAAATATCTCTATGTACACCTAGAAGACTTAACTAACATAGCTATGAGTATGATTATCATAGATGACTAATTATTAATCTATTTTTAATTATCGATTACAATTTAAATGAGCTATACAAATATAATACCTTAATCATGAGTAGAAATATGTACAGTATAACAAAATTAAGTTTGTAACAATAGAGTAAAGTCTATACCAATGTAAAACATTTTAAACAAGTTGTTGCTCTTTAGAAGTAAGTTCCTTAATCTACCCTTTTATCCTATTGTATCTATATCATATCCCCTTTTTATCTTTAGAAAGAGATTGCATTTATAATTAACCTGTTTTAAATAAAATATTGGTTTTTCTCTGTCCCACACCAGAGGTCTCTTCTGATTTGGGACACAAGAATCTCTTAACCTTTTTTTTTTAGCAATATGTCTGGGTTTAGAGAAGGAGTGAGCCAATTCCATCTCCAAAGCCAGCTTGATAATTTTGGGAATGTGGGCGTAGTTTCTCTTACTACTTCCTGCTGGAGGAGGGCGCTGTATCTTATGGGGACACAAAGAAATTTTTAGGATTATGGAGTAGTCCGTGAGGGTAAACCTCTGAGCCAGTTGTCATGAAACCATCTTGGATGTTGGATCATCTGGGCCATGGTGTCATTGGAGACCTTTCAGGTGGTCTTGGCTGATCAAACCTGATGTATCTTAATCTGGAACAAATCCACAGCTTCTGGCTTTCTGTGGAAACAAAAGCAGAGACTCCTTTCCAAAGCAACATATCCTTATATCCAAATTTTGAAGTCAAGGTACCTTTAAAATTTACATATTTGTTTAACTCAACAGCTTTTATGATCAAATCTTTTTTTGTAGTTAAAAATCCCAAAGACAACATAAACCAGATTCTCTGTGTAATATCCATCTTTGTAAGACTGAAACGCTGCTGTGGCTACTGGCTCCGCCCACCTCAGCTTCCCAACATGACAGTGGTACAGTTTACTGCCAGCTCTGAGTCTGGAGCCATGTGTACCATCAACTATCAGAAGCAGTTCTATCAAAGCAGCGCATAGCCTAGAAATCTTTTTTTTTTAAACTGGCAAAGGCTAAATCCACCATGCAGCAGAGTAAAGTACTGCTTGTAGATTCCTCATTCCTGCCACACAGCAGGTCAGACGCACATGCCAGGAACCCACCATAGTAGCTCAAATTGGCAGGCTTCAGCTAACTTGAGAGAGACAACTAGGAAGCTGTTTTTAGTTCCGTTTTAGAATCTTTTTTCTCAGGTTTTAGGTGGAAATTCTTGCCAACACGTTGGGGGCCATTTGTAGATGTATCTGGCTTGTTAAATAAGACCAATGAATGTAGATTAACAAGGGACAGACAAGGTAATACTTTGCCTCAGTCTTTGGGAAACTCCAAGAGGGGCCTCAGGCAGGCCCCTACAGTGAATCCAGTTCAGACTTTTCCTGCAATTGTAGAGGAGACCCCTTCTCAGAGCAGTTAAATAACCAAATGCCTATTGGAATAAACCAGGCTACTCAGAGTAATGGAACAACTGAGACAGAGAACAGAAAATTCAGGAGAAACCATAAAGAAAATTTTTTGGCAAACTTCTATAAATGAACAAAGACCAAAATTAACAATAAAAATAACTGGTGTTTTGTTGTCTGGTCTGGTAGACACAGGTGCTGATGTTACCATAATTGCACCAGAATTTTGGCATCCATCTTGGCCTCTTCAGGAGGTAAATGTTCAACTGTTAGGAATTGGAACATTATCTCAGGTTAAACAGAGTGCAAGATGGCTCGAATGTATAGGCCCAGAAGGACAGAGAGGAATATTAAAACCATATGTGGCTAACATAGCCATGAACCTGTGGGGTCGAGACCTGTTACAACAATGGAATACTCAGATTAACATCCCTCCAACCTCAGAAATAAATAATAAACTAGCACATGTTTCTGAGAGAAATATTAGAAGGTATTATTCCAATGAGTGTTCACCAGCCATCCATATTATACAAGAACAGGGCACAAAAACTGATGATCTTCCAAAGACACCAACAGCTCTACCTTTAAAATGGTTAACAGACAAGCCTGTATGGGTTCATCAATGGCCTTTAACAACAGAGAAATTCCAGGCTTTAGAAGAGCTGGTAGAAGAACAGTTAAATGCTCAGCATATTGAAGAATCTACTAGCCCATGGAATTCTCCTGTATTTGTTATTAAAAAGAAATCTGGTAAATGGAGAATGGTAACAGACCTTAGAGCAATTAAGAAAGTAATTCAGCCAATGGGCTCTCTACAATCTGGAATTCTTTTGCCTACTCTGTTACCTAAAGGATGGCCTCCCATAGTTATTGATTTAAAAGACTGTTTCTTTTCAATACCCCTACAAGAAAAAGACAGAGAAAGATTTGCTTTCACGGTGCCTACTTACAATAATTCTCAACTGGTTAGAAGATTTCAATGGAGAGTCCTCCCACAGGGAATGTTGAATAGTCCAACCCTGTGCCAATATTTTGTACAACAGCCCTTGGAAGTGATATGAAAAAAATTTCCTAAATCTATAATTTATCATTATATGGATGATATTGTACTAGCTGACTCAAATGCAGATACTTTAGAAAGAATGTTTGAAGAAGTAAAGAAAATATTGCCTTGCTGGGGATTACAAATTGCTCCTGAAAAGATACAAAGAGGAGATTCTATTAATTATTTAGGATATAAAATAGAGCTAAAAAAAATTAGACCTCAAAAGGTACAAATTAGGAGAGATCGCCTACAGACTCTTAATGACTTTCAAAGATTATTTGGGGACATTTCTCATCTACGAACTATTGTTGGGGTAAAAAATGATGAACTGAATAATTTGTCCAAAACCTTAGAAGGTGACAAGGACTTAAATAGTCCAAGAGAATTATCACCTGAAGCTGAGAAAGAATTGGCCTTGGTAGAAAAAAAAGTACATGAAGGACATGTAGATTGTATTGATCCAAAGCTGGATTGCATTTTGGTTATTTTACCTTCTAGGCATTCTCCTACAGGAATATTAATGCAGAGAGAAGATATTATATTGGAATAGATATTTTTACCAAATAAACCAAATAAAAAATTAAAAACTTGTGTGGAAAAAATCTCTGACTTAATTTTGAAAGGAAAATTGAGACTTCGTCAATTAGCAGGAATAGACCCAGCAGAAATTGTTGTACCTTTAACTAAAGAGGACATTGAAAAACTATGAACAGAAAGTGAACCTTGGCAAAGAGCTTGCAGTAATTTTTTGGGAGAAATTAACAGCAAATATCCTAAAAGCAATAGAATTGATCTTATAAAGAGAGCTGATTGGATCTTGCCTTGAATTGTACATGAAAAACCCATATCTGGAGTTCGGACATTTTATACCGATGCCAACAAACAAGGAAAGGCAGGTTACAAATCAGAAAATTTAAGTAAAGTGGTTCAAAGTCCTTATAATTCAGTTCAAAAATCGGAATTGTATGCTATTCTGTTGGTATTAATGGATTTTTCAGAACCTCTCAATATAGTTACTGACTCTCAGTATGCCGAAAGAGTGGTATTATATATTGAGACTGCAGAATTTATCCCTGATGCTTCAGAATTAACTTCACTATTTATTCAATTACAAGATACAATCAGGGAAAGGAGTCATCCTTTATATATAACTCACATCCGATCCCATACTGGTCTGCCAGGCCCTCTAGCACAAGGTAATGATGAGATTGATAAATTATTGATAGGAAATGTGCTGGAGGCCTCAGAATTTCATAAGAAACATCATGTCAATAGTAAAGGTTTAAAAAAGGATTTTTCCATAACCTGGCAACAAGCCAAGGAAATTGTAAAGAAATGTCCTACTTGTTCCTACTACAATCAGACACCATTACCAGCAGGATGTAACCCAAAGGGTACTCAGAGGAAGGAAATCTGGCAGATGGATGTGTTTCACTTTGCAGAATTTGGAAAATTGAAATATGTACACCATACTATCGATACTTATTCAGGATTTCAATGGTCAACTGCTTTGAGTTCTGAAAAAGCTGATTCTGTAATCATTCATTTGCTAGAAGTTATGGCCATCATGGGTATACCTGCACAAATTAAAACTGACAATGCTCCAGCATATGTCTCTATTAAAATGAAACAGTTTTTTGCTTATTATAATATAAAGCATATTACAGGTATACCACATAATCCTACAGGCCAAGCAGTTATAGAAAGATCCAACAGAACTCTAAAGGACATGATAAATAAACGGAAAGGGGTAACAAAAACCCCCAGAAATAGACTGCACAATGCTCTATTAACTTTGAATTTCCTCAATGCTAATGAGAAAGGAACAACAGCTGCAGAGAGACATTGGTTAATAGAAAAAACAACAAAATTAAATCAGCCTATATACTTCAAGGATGTGCTGACCTCAGAATGGAAACCAGGGTATGTGTTACGTTGGGGACGAGGTTTTGCTTTTGTTTCTGCAGGAGAAGATAAGCTGTGGGTACCATCAAAACTGATAAAGGTTCGATTTGAACAAGAGAGACCTCTTAATTAGAAGAGGTAATAGTTCATCAACCAACATGACCATCCAGTTTAAACTCACTTATACCATTAATACATGCCTTTTCATTTAATCAGATGTAACTTGCCAAAAGGGGACCTCCCCAAAATTAGTCTTGGGGAAGGGTTTTTGTTTTGTCTTTTAGGAGAATGAAGGCTAAGGAATCTGAAGAACACTGGACAAATGAGACAACTGAAGAAAAAGGATAAATCATCTGTCCCAGGAAAAAAGAGTAAAATGGCCTATTGGTATATCATCTACAAAATTTCATAAATCTTCCTAAATGTTTGTTTCTGTTCTTCTCTAAAAAATTAATACTCTTAGTCTTCTTGTAGTCCCAGTTCAATTAAAGCTTCAAGCTGATTTTGGAGTTGGAGAATGGCTCTCTCCTCCTTTAAACTCAAGCATTTTGTTAAAAGGAAAATGAAAACTCCCTGTATCATACCAGAAGAAAGAGCCATCTTCTGACATGGGACAGGAGAAAAACCAAATTAATTAAGGGACTATTCTATTACTAATCTCAATTCTTTGATTCTATTCTGATTCTTTAAACTTTTCTTAAAGTATGAATTTTATATCAAAATTTACAAGATATATATATATATATATATATATATATATATATATATATATTTTAAACTTTGTTAAGATAATAATGGTCATATAGAGTACTAATTAATTCTAGAGAAAAGGCTTCAATTAGCTGCCTATACATGTCTTTGTATTCGAGTCTCTTTTCAGTTTTCTGCAGGAAATCACGGCCAGGCCTAACTTCAACTGAAATCTCCAGGAAGAAGATGAGTCCCCACAACGACAATTCCACGTGGAAAATAATATCACTAAGCTGACAAACATCATCTACAGATCAGCTTTGGACTACAAAGTGCTTAGAGCAATTCTGAGATGGCTAGCTGAGATGATCCAGTTTCAAAGACTACTTGAATAAGGACTTGAGATAAACCCTGAACTTTGGCATTATGATTAACAAAGAATATAGTTACCTTTCCTAGAATTTGTCAATTAACCCAAAATTTTTCCTTTCAGAATAAAGATAACTTTGCCCATACCCAGCAGGAAGCAATTTTAAGAATTCGATGGCCACATTCCCAAAGGGGTGGTGTGGGGTGGGTGTTTTTTTGGTCTTTTTATGGGTATTGGGTCTGGGATAGTTTTCATTGTTTAGGAGGGTTGGTTACAAGTTGTTGTTAAGGGTTAGGAAAAGGGCTAGGCAAAAGGTGCTTGTTAAAAAAATAAGACAATTACTAGTTTTAAATACTTTACATTCAATTGGATTGTTTTATATTGTATACAAATTATTATTATTGAGATTGAGATTGTTAGAATATACCATACACGTATTTCTAATCTTGTTCAAGATATTGTATTTATACCATTCATTTAACAATGTAATGCAATTTGCTAATCTTTGAATGTTAGTATTACCAACTATTAGGATATATAGAAATGAAAATTAGTGGTTAGACATTACAATTGAACTTGTAGTCATATTAGGTGTGTTTTCAAGATCAAACAGATATATTTTAGATAGACAGGTCATCTTCAAACCCTTCAGAGATCTACAGAATATGGCATTTAAAATGTTTTAATAACTTAAGAATTTTTCTTTTTTGTTATGACTATGAGACATGATGGCTCCTGGCAGTACCAATCTACTTCAGAGAACATATGGGCATTGAAGAAACTGCATATGGAGCTAACATTCATTGTGGCAAAAGTTAGCCACTGGACAACAAAGTATCCT
Source organism: Onychomys torridus (assembly GCF_903995425.1). NCBI lineage: Eukaryota > Metazoa > Chordata > Mammalia > Rodentia > Cricetidae > Onychomys > Onychomys torridus. The sequence goes on from NW_023412695.1 coordinate 39,954, forward strand.
CGAATCAACTGCTGACAAACAGGACAGACAGGACATGAAACCAAGGACTACCAATTCTTGCCAAAACAAGTGTGGTTGTGGCTTTAACAAAAGGCATCTTCTGAAGCCAGGACAATATGGCACCATCCCTGAAGTGAGTGACCTTTGCAATCTGTAAAAGGTACCATGCCCTTTTCTTCGAAGGCAGCTGAACAGGGAGTGGGCCAATGGCTTCTGATGTGCAATGGAACAGCAGATGAAACAGTTATTCTTGAAGAATAACTAAGCTCACCCCTCTCAATAGTAGACTGGCTTTTAATAGAGGGATGTGGAGAAGAACAGGATGTCAAGATGAAGCCACATATACACAGCCAAGAAAAATGGACAGCTGAATTGAAAAGACATCAATAATTTCCAGAATTTAAAATCCTGAATCATGACATGACACTAATGGAATTCAGCTATTTCTGGTACATGGACTGCTCTCACCAAATGTGAGGTCAAACTGTTGACCTTGTATACATCCTAGTTCACAAAAGAGTCTGTCAGATACGCTAAGCCTGTAGGCTGAAGATGATGTCCCAACACTGCGGAGAAACCTTAGATGACTGTCCAGGCAGCTGGCTGTTTCTGTCAACTCACATTTTTTTTGGAAGCTGCTTGCATGCACTTCTTGTTTTTATTTTTATTAGGTAGTATTATTTCCTTCTTGAGTCTCTGAGTGAGTTGAAGATCAGTTAGTTATAGTTATAATTATCTTTGTTAAGGATTTCAGAAAAACTCACTAAGAGCTGTAAGTGTATAAATTTGAAAGACATTATAAGACAGTTCTGTTAGCTATATAAGTTAGGATAAAAAGTGAATCAGGTACATTCTGGACTTACCAAAATAGGATAGATAATGGAATTATTTTCTCTGAATTTGTCAAATACAAATGAACTAGACATTGTTTAGGTATTTATTGTTTGTATATATGGTATATATAGTTATTGTACTTTTGTATATAGTTTTTTATATTAGTTATAACTTTTTCCTTTTTTTCTTTTTATTAAAATAGAAAAAGGGAAATATAGTGATATTTTATTTGTATTGAAATGTGATTTTATTTGTATGTCAATAAAGTTGCCTTGAGGTCAGAGCAAGCCAGAGCAGAAGCTGAGCAGTAGTGGGGCATGCCTTTAATCCCAGCACTTGGGAGGCAGAGCTAGGCGGATCTCTGTGTGTTCAAGGACACAGCCAGCATGGCAGACACACGCCTTTAATCTCAATACCAACCATAGAAGACCTGGAGGTCTGTACAAACAGGCAGTGATGAGGAGGTCATGTGGCTGGGTTTACAACCAATGAGAAAACAGAACAGAAAGTTTTTAAATAGACAGGACACAGAGAAGTAGGTCTCTTGCAGAGAGGAAGAACCGCAGAAGCAGTGAAGGGTAAGGTTTTCCGCTCTTGCTCTGACCTCGTGGTTTTTAACTCTGCAATCGGTTCTGTGTTTCTTATTTAACAAGCCGGATACATCTACATAAACCTTAAGTAAACAGAAAACAAGAAACATAAAATGTTATTATTTTTTCTAATTATGAAGAAATGATTATAAATAAATATGAAAAGATGCCACCAAAACATATCAAACTGCAAATCTGTATTTGTGAGAAAACTACAAACTCAGTGGCATAGAGAAACAAAGACCAAATAGAGACAAAAGCAGGCATATTTGAATTTATTTTATAGTTCTGATGTTTGCATAAGTATAGATTATATTCATGGAAATACTCTACATAGCACTTTTAGATTTGTGTAACATTATAGTATATAACATATACATAATTGCCAACATTTCATCAGAATCCAAATTCAAGGGCAAAATTTAAGCAGAATACATAACATTTACCTAATAATAACATTTTGGTCAATTCATGAAAGTTATTTTATGTTAAATTTAACTCTAATTTTCATATGGATGGTGTTTGTTCTGTGTATTCCAGAATATTCTTTTTTATATAATTTTTATATTAAAAAATTTATTTCCTTTTGCACACCAGTGCGTTCCCCCTCCCTCCTCTTTTCCCATGCCCATACCTACCCCTATCTCACCCCCATCCCCTCCTCATAGAGAGTAAAGCCTTCCTTGGGTAGTCAACACAAGGCTGTTATACCATGTTGGGGCTATACCTAGCCCCTCCCTCCCGTATCAAGGGTGAGTAAGGCATTTCACCATAGGGAATGGGGTCTAAAAAACCAGTTGGTGTACCCAGGGTAAGTCCTGGTCCCATTGCCAGGTCACCCACAAACACATTAAGCCATACAACTTTCACCCACATTCACAGGTCCTAGTTCAGGCCCAGGCAGGCTCCCCAGCTTTCATTCCAGAGTACATGAGCTCCCACTAGCTTGGGTCAGCTATTTCTATGGTTTTTCCCATCATGATTCTGACTCCCTCTTTCTCTTATAATCCATCCTCCCTCTCTTCAACTGAACTCCAGGATCTTGGCCAAATGTTTGCCTATTGGTCTCTGCATCTGCTTCCATCAGTCACTTGATGTAGGTTTTAGGATGACAATTAGGGTAGATACCAATCTGGGTGCAGGGAAAGACAAGTTCAAGCACCCTCTCCACCATTGCTATGAGTCTTAGCTGGGGACAGTGTTGTGAGTTTCTGGGTTTTTTCCTAGCTGCAGATTTCTCCCTACCCCCTTACTGGTACACTCTATCAAGATATCTCTGTCATTGCTCTTCCTCCCAATCTCTCGCCAGTGTTCCCTCCTCCCATCCCCTTCCCTCTACTCTCTCCTCAAAGTTTTCCCAGGAGATTAATCTTTTCCTCATTCTGGGGTGATCCATGTGTGTCCCTCTTGGTGTCTTCCTCTTTACCTAGCTTCTCTGGGGTTTTGGATTGTAGCCTGGTTAACCTTTGCTTTGCTTCTAACATTCAATGGCAAAGCATAGATTTATACAAATGGGTTAATTTAAGATGTAAGGGCTAGTCATTTATAAGTCTGAGCTTATGGCCAAACAATTGTAATTAATGTAAGCCTCTGTGTGTTTACTTGGGGTACAAAAGTGGGAAAGATTTGTCCTGACTGCCGGCCAGCTGGGACACAGGAAAACTTCCAACTACACATCATGATCTTGATGCTCTTGCTCATAGAATCCCTCTTCTCTCTCTTTGACTGGACTCTTGAAGCTCTGCCTAGTGTTTGACTGTGGATCTCTGCATCTGCTTCCATCAGTTTCTGAAGAAAAGCTCTATGATGACAGTTAGGGTACTCACCAATCTGATTACTAGTGTAAGGCAGTTCAGTTTAGGTACCCTCTCCACTATTTCTAGAACTCTAAGCAAGGGTCATCCTTGGGGATTCTGACATTTTCTCAACCATGTTCATAGCAGCATTATTTATGATAACCAGAACCTGGAAATATCCTAAATGTTCTTTAGCAGAAGAATGAATAAAGAAAATGTGGGACATTTACACAATGGAGTATTATGCAGTAAAAATCAGTGTCATCTCTCTATAACCTCATGGTCTATAGGAATTTGTCTCTACTGCTCATGAATTAAGTTAAATGCTATTCCCTACTTTGTCTTCTATCATGTTAAGAATCTGGTTTCACGTTGAGATCTTTGATTCACTTTGGCTTTAGTATTATGCAGCATGATGAATACGGATCTATTCACATACATTTGTCTACATGCAGGCTTCCAGTTAGAGCAGCAACAGTCATTGAAGATGCTTTTCCTTTTGTCCAGGATGTATTTATCGCTTATTTATCAAAAATGATTTTTTAAAATTCTTTTCACCTACATTACATGCTGTCGGCAGTTTCACCTCCTCCACTCCTCTGTGTTCTCTCCCATCACCAATCCTCTCCTAGAACTGACTTTCATGTTTCCTCCGTTGTCTGGGTCAGTATAGGCTGGATGCTATCTGCACCTGTCTGATCTCGAATTTTACTGCCTTCCAGCTATTTACCGTTCTCTTCTTTCACTGCTGCTGTGTGTGTACTTAATACACTCACTTTTCAAAACTGAAAGCAATTGTGGATGATTCCCCATACAATACATGGAACCCATGAATTCAAATATAAACTTACATTAAAAAATGGATTGTGGATGGAGGAGTTAATATTTTACAATGAATCTTACATACTATAAATAAATGGGGAGAAAGGAGAGGTTGATTAAGTGACTGGAACATTTGACTGAGCCTTGAAGTAAAATTTCTGTGGAATCTTCTGGTAGCCTAGAGGCCACAGTAATGCCAATGCTGCATTCTATGCCATCATGACATGTGCAGGCAGAAATCTCTTCTCTTCAGACCAGGTTAGTGTTCTCCTTCAGTTAGCTTTGGAAGTTAATGGTCAATAACAACAAAAATCATAAAATGAAACTATTGCTGTTAATCTCTCCAATAGACTTTATAAAACCATTGTTGGTTGCATTAAATGTTCCCTTTAAATTATTTACCCTGATTTTGCTCTTATCAGACTTCAGAATATTGCTACTTTGTATTTTGACTTCAGAGTTTCACTCTGTCACCTAAACTGGACTCAAATATACAGGCTTCCCACTTCTCTCTCCCAAGAACAAGGATAACAAAGTATGTACTACCCACTAATCTGCATGTAATCTCCCATTTGTCATTCAACTTAACTTGAACTATCAATCTGATGCTTAAATAAATAAATATCTCCAGTACTTATTATTTTATATTCAGGTTCTGTATTTCTACTGTGAATCTTTTCATTTGAAAGTTTATCTAAAAATGACTTTAAAAAATGTATTTATGTCCCATATATAACCTTTCCAGTGTAGTGAATGTGTTTCAGATTTTAGAAACACAGAATCTATTGAGTATACATTCTCTTCAGTGCCCTAAACTTGTATGTGCTCATGACTATCCCAAAACTGTTCTGAAGATTTTCAACTTTTTTAAGTTGTTCTCTTCTGGTGACATCCACCAACATTGACTTTGCAATTTAGGAAGCATATCTAGATGCAGGCCTGCAATGGTTAACTTTGGAAGGAAGCAGGAATGATGAGAGGCACCCCATTATCATAGAAACTCACTATAATCCACATATCCCCACAGCTTAATTATCTCACCTGCTGTGACAGTCTCCATGGATATAATGACTAGTGATTATTTCAGCCCTCACAAAACACATTGTGTATTGTCTATGTCCCAGCCTAAATTAAAAACAGTATTTGGAAGAAAGTTTGTAGATATTCCACATCTACTGTGAAAGTTAATATTGATAGTGTGTGCACAAAAGCGAAGTTCAAAGAAAAAAAATGGAAAGAAGTATGCAGACACCACAACTTTTAGACCTTTCAGAATACATCAGTACAAATTGTTGTCTTGTATGAACAGGTACAATGGAGCCTGAAAATGGAGGTGTAGTGTCTGAGGAGCAGAAAGGGGCAGAATGCAGGGAAGCATACTGTCATAGCCACACCAGTGTTGGACAGCCACCTAGTTGTTATATCTAGAACAGACATGTAAGATGTAAAGACAATAGAGACTACATAGAAGATAACAAAGCTGCTTACTAGGGCAAGGATGCTTTGGGTTGCTCTATTCTCAGGTGATGACCTGGGAGACAGCGATCTGTGGATGTGTTTGACCATTTGCTTGTGGTTGAACAGGATAAACATCATGTAGCCACTTGCCCATATCATCATTGCCAAAAACATGAAATCATTGCATGTGTATAGGATTACAGTTAGTGTGCTGATTAGTCTCCCAGGATTCATAAAAATACAGTATTCAAGATTTTTTATCCCAGTAACATTTCTTCCACCCCATATGTCAGTTGTGTACATGGGAATGAAGACATATAACAACACCTGTGAGGCCCAGCACAGGCCCAGGGAAGGACCAATGATCCTAGAGGTTCTGACCTTGAGCTGTGCCAACTTGGAATCACTGGGACTGATGGTGATGGCCTGAAAGACACTCATCAGGGATGTAGAGCCAAGGGATACTCCTCTGGAAACTCTATGACAATATAAGGTAAGTTTACATGAAACATAATCTGGATAGTAACTCTGACTAAAAGCAGCCATCATCTGTGGGACTCCTCTGAAGAGAAATATAAAGTTGGCTGAGGTCAGGTGTTTGACAATCAGATCTGTGGGCTTCTTTGCCCTGATTCCAGAGAAGTCAGCAATGATAAAACCACACAGCAAGACTGAGTTTCCAACCATTCCCAGTGAAGTCAGGAACAGGAAAAAGATCCCCACAGCCAAGTCTCTGAGGGTCATTCTGTCATGGTTCTTGGTCAATGCCGATCAGGTCCAGAAGCCACTTGTGAAACAAGTTGGACTATTTTTTTCCTAGCGAGTCAAACAATGCATTGCATGGACATTATCAATTCATGTTCATAAGTAACATTAAAGTGTGTCTCTCTAAGAAGTTTCCTATATCTCAATGAACATCAATTGTTTCAATTGCAGATAATTAACTGGGACATTGTGGCAAAAGTTAAAATTTATTTTGTCATTAATAGGGTTAATATTTTCCAAGTACTTTACAGGTAATTGCAGTTTTAAAGTCCAAAATCCAATGGTGATAGGGTTCAGTGATCAAGCTACATTCAGGTGAGAGTCCTGGTTGCATACACACTCAGGTTTCCAAGGATCCAGCAACTATTAAAAGGCAGAGACTTGGCTGGGTAGTGGTGGTGCATGCCTTTAATCCCAGCACTCTGGAGGCAGAGGCAGGCAGATCTTTGTGAATTCGAGGCCAGCCTGGTCTCCAAAGTGAGTTCCAGGAAAGGCACAAAGCTACACAGAGAAATCCTGTCTCAACAAAAAGGTCAGAGACTTACCAGAAAGGACACTGTGTGGCTCCAGAGGAAGTAGTAACCTATAACTAAGATGCTATTGACAACTGATAGGTACTAGGACAGTTTGAGTCAGCTTCCTTTAAGATGTGGTTACTAATAGGCTGAAAATGATGTAGTGTATAGTCACACACACAAGATCACACAGTAAGCACAATCTGTGAATCATGAGTTAAAAAATTAAAGAGACACAAATGTTGGTGAGTATAGAAATATTGCAAATCTGGATAGATTTGAGGAGGTGTAAACATCATCAAAATATATGACATAAATACCTCATAGTTATATGAAAAGGAAATAAAAACTAGAGAAAAATAAAAAAACACTCAAATTTGAGAAGAAAATAGAGAGTAATAAAAATGAGAAAAGGAAATAGTGACTATGTTGATTTGAAAAGTATGCCCCCCCCATAGACTCATGTGTTTAAATATTTGGCCCATAAGGAATTACATTTTTAAGAGGTCTAGCCTTGTTTGAATAGATGAGACCTTAATGGAGGAAGTGTATCACTATGGGGTGGGATTTAAGTATTATAAGCTCAAGTCTGGCTGGTGTGGCATAGTATCCTTTTGCTGCCTGCAGATCAGGATGTAGAACTCTTATCTCCTTCATCAGTATGTCTGCCTTCATGCTGCATGCTGGGGTGCTTCAAGCCATGGCAATAACGGAATAAAACTCTGAAACGATGGCAAGCCTCAATGAAGTGTTTTCCTTTGTATGAGTCGCTGTGGACAAGGTTTTTCTCTTCACAGCAATAAAACCCAAGCTGAGAGAATGACCATCAGCTATCAGGAAAGAAAACATTTGAATTCTCCTTTGTCAGCACAGCCACATGTAATTGCATTTACATATATCTGTGTACATAACTGTTCTGTGTTTGCTTTTAAATATTTTCAAAGTTGCTTCCTAATCTTTAAATTGTTGTGTATTATTTTTTTGCAAACACATTGAAAATAATCATGAGTACAAAAATGTAAAAAACAATTAGTTGTGTAGTATTTAATACAGGATCATATAATACATTAATTTCAAAGGAGGATTGCTGGTTAGAGTCTTGACCTTTTGGTAATATAATTAAAGCACAATATACAATACATGGAAATATTGAACAATAGTACCATACCTTAAAATAAAAATAAACTAATGAAATGATAAATGTTACAAAACTAACTGATACTACTATATTATCACCCATTGATGCAGTAGATCTAACACATACCACAAAAATAACTGAAATACCTGATTCAAAAGCAGTATCAGGGCTGATAATTGTGACACTTGCTTTTAATCTCAGCGTATATTAGGTAGAATCAAGAGGATAGTATAATTTTCAGGCTATGCAACAAGCTACAGAAAAGCCAGGACTATGTAAGGAGAGCCTGTTTCAAAAACCAAGTGAACAAAAAGTATGTTTTTGGACCATGGGCATATGTGTCTTGGGGGAGTTGGAGTAACAGGGGTCTTAAACCTGAGGGACATGAAGGTGCATTCCCTCAGTTAGTCACATGCCCATGGACTTGAAATTTGGATAGTGAAACATCAGTTTAACACTTAATTCTCTTTTCACAACGCTGGACTTGAAGCCCTCTAAGAAGGATATTATGTTCTCAACACAACACTCTACTCAAACATTTCCAATAAGGAGAAAGTAATTCTCATCCATGTGAAGCCTTAATGGAAAGCAGAATTTTAGGTGTAAATACGCAGAGGCCATCAAACAACTCTCAAATTGTTTCTGTAACTAACTAAATTCTGGGAAAGGTTTTACCAACACAGTGAAAAGGGTCATTGTTCCCAAAAGAAAAACAATTGCAGGTGAATTCTGAGAAACAGTCACAAATTGTCTAAGTTACCAGGATCTCACCTCTTTGAGAAATGACACACTCTCACTGTCCTGGATAAGAACACCAAACAGCAGGAATCCAGGTTAGTGTCTCTCACCCGCAGCCTCCATCACATGACTCATTCTGATCCTTCACATTATGAGTCTTCAAACTGTGCAGAAGCTGTTCCCTGACAGAGGAGGATCAGTTCAGAGCTCTGCACTCACCCACCTTCCAGAGACTGGCCTGTCCTCTGAAGACAGGATACCTAAATGAAAGCCAATCACCTGTGAATGTAGGATGCATCTATGATGAGTGCTGGATGTGGACTCAGTGGTCATGTGAAACCTACAAACCTTATATGGCTATGAAGTTGGCTGTAATCCCAAAGATTATGGCAGAATGAACTCCAAGCTCTTCCCCCAAAATGATGAAAGGACCATGGCACAGGAAGACACAATGATAGTTATGCTGAGGGTGATGACATCACCTGTGAAAACACTTGATCCCATCAATAAGCAAGAAAAACCTTTGGGTGATCAGTGAGCACCTTAGAGAGTCAGGCTAGAAGTGTGAAGTCACTCTTCTCTCCTGTGATGTCATAAGTTGAGATCCTGGTAGGAGAACCAGAGAGGTTTTGCATCATAGGGAGCAGGGATGGATGACAAATGGTGAAGTTGAAAGTATACTCTAATGTGGAAGATGTATCATTATGAAAATATCTACTATATTCGAAAAGCCTGGAATTTTTGCTGGACCACCAGCCAGAGTTAATGTACCTGGAGTTGATTTAAGATTTCAGACTAATAGGCAACTGTTCAGTCTGCCTCTCTGTTCAACCTGCTTTTAATACAACAGTGTAACATCTAACCTCAACTGTCTTGAGTGGATTTGCCATGTTATTAGGTTTTGCAACCTGAACTAATACATAGATTGAATTTTGACACATGTAGTCTTCCATGACCCTGACCAAGGAGTAATGCATGGGTGTATGTATGTTACGGTATTAAATGCTGAAAACAGCAAGTAATTTGAAAACTAGCTTATGAAGCAAATATACACCATGGATATATTGATAAATCTGTGTGCAATGATGTTTGTTTTCTGAGTAAATTGGGTGCAATTGGAATCAGATTTACTCTTTTGTAAAACCCTTTTAAAGATTTCTGTAAACTAAACCTCATTACTTCTTCCATGTGAAACACCCATGCCAATAGATACAAAGCATAGTCTTTTGTGGGGCACAAACAGAGCCAGAGAGAGGCAGGTAAGATATATCCACAAGTCATAATTCAGCTAGACCGAGATTCAGATGACAGAAGACATAGGGAGAGAGAAGAGAGTAAAAATCTTGTCTATCTCTGTTTTAAATGCCCAGGGAAGGTGTTTCTTATTTAATTTCACTTAATGTCACCCTAAAACATTTTCAGTACTTTGGGGCTATCAGTAATGCATTCACACTAATACACTCTGTTTCCTTAGAATTTTTCTTTACAAAGTTTAACTTTCTCCTCCCGCCCCTATCTCAAATGGACCACACAGATCTTCCCCTCCTAAATTTCCTCTCTCCACTATTTGCTGTATCCCAACCACCAACTTCAGGACTAGGTTGTTTTGGAACAGAATTCTACCACAGCTGCAAAGAAGTGTTGATCGCAGTCCTCTTCAAATTATTCTGAACAAGAGAAACGGAAGAACAATATAAAATTAGTTTTATGAGGCCATAGTTACTGTGATTCCAAATCTATAAAAATAACACAAAAAGAAAAAAGAATTACAGACTAATCTCCCTTGTAACGAGGGATGCAAAAATTCTCAATGCAATGCTTGAAAACAGAATTGAAGAACGCATCAAAGATCTCATCCAACATATTCAAGCCAGCTTCATCAAGGAGCTGCAGGAATCACCAACCAACAAGATGCCTGACATGATGAAAACCACAAGAAGAGTAATTTTATTTACCACTGGTTTTCTATCTCATTTGAAAATGAGCTGTGGAAATGGAAGACTCTTTTAGCTATAACATGAGGAGTGCCATGAGCCACATACAACGTGATCAGCTCATGTAAGTGGACAATTTAGCAGCTGAAAAATTCCTATACTCATTTTGGGTAGTCTTATAATGACTAGGTGCATCTTCCTTAATTTTCTGTATTGACAGTTTGGTAGTTATAGGTGAGTATCCTACCAAATACCAAGCAGAAAAGTTATCATTTACATACTTTAAATAAGAGTAAGAGATTTTTGTGCCTTTCCAGACCAAACTGAGTCTGGACATAATGGTACAATGATTCATAAGAATAAAGGGTAAAAAGGGGGGGAAGCACAGAGAAGTGAATCCATTTACATTCACCAGGCACCAGTCATTATTACACAAAGGCTAATAGAAAGCAATAAGATGAAGGAGAGAAAATAAAAATCCAGAAAGGTAGATATTGGGACCAGGATGTTTTGAGTAGCCATAGACATAGGGGAGTTTCTGCTGGAACCATCAAGGCTATGGATGTTTTACACCATCTGCTTGTGTCTGTACAGAATGACAAATATAGAGCTGCTTAAAAAAGGCAATAGGCAAAAATAAAACTTCTGGGCAAACCACCAATGTTGCATAGAATAAGTCCCTGATTTCCGCACTCCATTCATTGAAGCACTGTGCCTAATCTCATTTCCTGTCATGGTTTTTTTCTATTAATTGTTATAAATGGGTACACAGAGAATATGAAATGCATCAATATGTACAAGACCCATGTAGATGAATTTTTAAATGGTCTTATTAAATAAAAAACATAGCAAGTATAGGGGTGAAAGCCTTACAGACGTAGGGAAAGCCACCAACCAACCTTACCTCACCAACTCTGCAGCTTCCAAAAGCGTGCTACTTCCTGTCTTACCCACACCTTTACTACCTTGCTGTTCTGTTCTCTCATTTGCTGTTTTAGCCCAGCGACCTCACTTCCTTGTCACTGTATCTCTGTACAGACCTCCAGGTCTCTGTGATTGGAGATTAGAGGCGTGTGTCACCACATTGTGATTAGAGGCATGTGTCATCACACTTGTCTTTCTTCCCTAGTATGGACTTGAACTTACAGAGACCCTGCCTGATAAGTAATTAGAGTAATTAGGTCTGTACTGCCTGACATTCTGTTTGCTTAAAATGACTCACCTTTCCCCTGATCTCCAGGCAAGCTTTATTAAAGCACAATAAAATATCACCACATTACAGCACAAATAAAATATCACCACATTTCCCATTTTTGTCTAATAAAAATTAAAAAAATAAAAAATTAGATCTAATATAAGAAAAAGTACATACAATAAGTTCAATAACAATATATCAACAATGTATCCAAATGCTGGGATTAAAGGCATGCACCACCACCGCCCAGCTACATGTTGACTTTAATATGCAATCTCTATAGTAAAATACTAGATAGTACAAAATAAGAAAGAAATTTCCAAGAATTCTTGTCACACCTTATGTTAAGAAAATAATTCCTCTCCAGAAGTCCGTTCTGTGATTTGATACATTTTTATGTAGATTATGAGCTGGCGATTAGTCTTGTGATAATGAATACTAACAAATCACTGTACCATTAGGACAAGGAGGATATTTTTAATCTATGTAGATTAGAACAGATGGTCCTTTTAACTCAGGCTCTCAAGTATTGGTGAAATTATTAAGGCCACTCCACGTAGTTAAAAGGGAGGTTTATTTTGTGGGGTACTTACAAATGAGGGGGTAGGTTACAGGGTCTGGCAAGGGTATAGCACAATCCGGCGTTGTTCTCTGGAGAACTCTGCTCAGTCTACCTCCAGCGTCCAGAGTCCGGGAACCAAGAGAGTGAGTTCTTCCCGATCCTTCGTCTTCCGCTTCCTCCTCCGCCCCGCCTTGTGGGCGTGACCATTACCAAAGCCTCAGTGGGGGTTGGAACTTCCAGGCCAATGCTGGGATGGCTACCCACTACACTCAAGGGCAGAATAGACAATATTAAAAGCCTCATTCCAAGAACTGCTAATATCTCTTCAGCAGTGACCCACAAAATGGCAGTTTTTGGATTGAAGCAGTTCTTAAATTCTTTTACATGCAGACTCCTTTTGTACATCCAAAGATTTGATAGGAGTATCCCAAGTGGTACATCTGCTCTTGAATATCTTCCAGGCCATGACCAGCATTCACAGGGAATCCTGTTGGTAGAATCATAAAGTCAACCCTGCAACATATGTTGGATGTTCCATTTACCTCCTCTGGGACTGTAGCTGAGGTTTTCCTGTGTCCCACCTGGTCCATAGCCACTCATACCCAGGTAAACACACAGAGGCTTATATTAATTGAAATCCCTTGTCCATTAGGTCTGGCTTAGTATTAACTAGCACTTACACTTATACTCAGCCCATTTCTCTTAATCTATATGTTCCTACATGTTCCATGGCTTTACCTGTGTACCATTACATGCTGCTCTCTGGATGGTGGGCTATCATCTCCTCACTCAGACTTCCTCTTCCCATAATTCTTCTTGTCTGCTTATTCTACCTATAATTTCTACCTGGCTACTGGCCAATCACTGTTTTTTTTAATCAATGTACAAAAGCATTATCCCAAAGCATTTCCCCTTTTCTGTTTAATTAAAAAGGAAGGTTTTAACTTTAACATAGTAAAATTACATATAACAAATAGTTACCAAGCAAGAATTATAGTTATAATACCTCGTATATTTGTATTTGGCAAAATTAAAAAAATATTCTATCTATCCTACATTTGTGAGTCTAAAGATTTGTATCTAATTTATCTTTTATCATAACCAAGGAAAATTATAACTATCTAGTCTTCAACTACATCAAAGACCTGGGAAGGATACAATTCTCCCAACAGGATTCCCTGTGAATGCTGGTCATGGCCTGGAAGATATTAAAGAGCAGATATACTGAGTTTCTATGTATGTTATGTGAGATGGCTCATTACTTCAGAATGCACATGCTGTTGAAAGGAAGGCCATCAATTTTTACAGAAAATGCAGCATTCCAAATGATGTGACATTGGCATGGGACAAATAATGAAAAACAACAGTTTGTACATACAGACATATTTTCAGAATATACTCATATTACCTATTCATGATTCAAAAGAATACAGCTTCACTAATGACCAGGGACCAGGAACCATATATATATATATATATATATATATAAATTCTTAATGAATATTGCAGCCAAAGTTAAGAAATAAATGCTGTTCTTTTATAATTTTACTCAAAATATGACTATGGTTCTATGACAGGGCAAATATTCTTTAATCTTGTGCAAGCAGGAGTCATCTTTTCTTTAACCTGAATCTGATCTTCCCCTTATTCTAACTCTTGCATTAGAAGTCCTTTAGGAAAGTAGTAAACCCTGTTCTAAAACCTGAGTTTCAAATGTCTCAGCTAACTGCATGTTTTTAGCTTTTGTTAAACTGATTGTTTGCTTTCTTTCCTCTGCCAACTCTCAAACAAGATGTAGCTTTTCTGGGTTCTTTGTCTTTAACCTGCCTCTACTGTATGTACCATGCTCTGGTGACTCCCCATGGGAGGCCTTGCCTTCTTGTAGGAGAGAATGGGAAGTGGGTTGAGGGAGGGGATGCTTGAGAGGCAGAGGAGGGGAAGAGGAGGGTGTGGGATTGATATGTAAAATGAACTTAAAAAATTTCTTTGAGAAAAACCTTGTAAAATGAATTGAAGTATACTCTGTGAGAATTGTTTCTCTTCAGGCAGTCACCAAGTTTGCTTAATATAGACTATGAATTTGGAGTTTGACCATTCTGGAATATATTTAGGTTATTACCCAGCAGCTTTCTTAGATACCAAAACAAAATTATCAAGAAAACACTTTCAAGGTCTGGGAAGAATTGTGTTGGGACTTTGATGGCAATTGCATTGCATCTGAAGATTACTTTTGTTATGATTGCCATTTTTATTATTTTGATTATACCTGTCCATGAGCATGTAGATCTTTCCATTTTCTCATATCTTCTTCAGTTTCTTTCTTCAAAGACTTAAAGTTGTTGTCATATATGTCTTTAACTTGTTTGGTTACAGTTATCCTGAGATATTCCATGTTATTTGTGGCTATTGAAAAGAGCGATGTTTCTCTGATTGCTTTCTCAGCCTGCTTATCATTTGTATAGAGGAGGGCTACTACTTTTTTTTGTTAATCTTGTATCTTGCCAAAAGCTATTGACAGATTCATTGTAATCCTCTTCAAAATCCCAACACAATTCTTTACATATCTCCAAAGAACAATACTTACCATTGTATAGTAAAACAAAATACCAATGAGAGTCAATCAACCCTGTACAATCAAGGAACTTCCATAGGCATCACTGTCCCTGACCTCATGCTCTACTATACAGTGATACTAATAAAAACAGCTTGGAATCAGCATAAAAAACAACAGGTGGAAGAAACCAACATGTGGAAGAATGGAACTGGACTGCAGACCCTGAATTTAATCCAGACACTTATGAACACCTGATCTTTGATGAAAAAGGCAAAACTGTACAATGGAAAAAGAAAGCATCTTCAACAAATGGTGCTGGCATAACTAGATGTCAACACGTGGAATATTACAAATGTCCATGTCTATCTCCATGAACAAAATTCAAGTCCAAGCAGATCAAAAGTCTCAACATAGTTCCAATTACATTGAATCTTATAGAAGAAAAGGTGAAAAGTAGCCTTTAACACATTGACAAAGGAGACCACTTACTAAATATAAAACCAGTAGTACAGACACTGAGAGCAATAATTAATAAGTGGGACTTCCTGAAACTAACAAGCTTCTGTAAAGCAAAGGACACAGTCCTACTGTATGTGAAAAGATCTTCATCAATCCCACATCTTTCATGGTTCTGATCTTCAAAATATGTAAAGAACTCAAGGAACAAGACCTCAAAATATCAAACAATTGAATATAAAATAGGGTACAGATCTAATCAGTGAATTCTCCACAAAGAATCACAAAAGGCCAAAGGAATTTCAGGAACTGCTCAACATCCTTAACCATCAGGGAAATGAAAATTAAGGTGACACTTAGATGACATCTTACTACTGTCAGAATGGCTAAGATCAAAAACACTGATGACAGCTTATGGTGGAGAGGATATGGGGTAAGGGCAATACTCCTCCAGTGCTGGTGGTAATTCACACTTGTACTGTCTCTCTGGAAATCAGTATGGCAAGAACCAGCAAATTCCTCTTTTGGAAATACATTTCAAATATGCCTAATCATACCACAAAAACACTTGCTCAACTATGTTCACAGCAGCATTGTTTACAAAGCCAGAACCTGGAAAATACCTAGATGTCCCTCAACCAAAAAGTGGAGAAAGAAAATATGGTATATTTCCACAAAGGATTATTACACAGCAGTGTAAAAAAAAAGACATCATGAAATTTATAGGCATATGGATAGAACTAGAAAGAATCCTCCTGAATGAGATAACCCAGACTCATAAAGACAAATATGGTATGTACTCACTCGTAAGTAGATATTAGACACAAAGCAGAGGGATAATCAGGATATAATCCACAAGCACAGAGAAGCTCAATAAAAAGGAAGACCCTAAGAAGGACACCCCTGGAGGGCCCCAGGAAGGGGCAACAGTTAAGATCTCCTAGGCAAACATGGACAAGGTAGAATGGAGGGGATGGGATATGGGAACATGCGGGACTGAGATGGTCCAGTTTGGAAGGGATGGAGAGAGAGAGAGCAATGCAAGCGATGTTGATAAAGGGAGCCATTATGGGTGAGGGAGGAACTTGATGCTAGGGAACTCCCAAGGTATCCACAAGGATGATCCCAGATAAGACTCCTAGCATGAATGGATTAGGTGCCTGAACTGGCCTTCCCAGATAACCAGATTAATGACAAACATAATTATCATCACACAACTTACATCCAGTAAATTATGGAAACAGATATAGTGATCCACAGCCAAGCACTGAGCTGAACTCCTGGAGATCAGTCGAAGAGAGAGAGAAGTGATAATATGAGTGGGGAGGGGGTTGTCAAGATCATGATGGGGAAAACCACAGGTGATCTGAGCTAGTGAGAGCTCAAAAACTCTGGACTTACAGCTGGGGAACCTGCATGGGACCAAACTAGGCCCTCTATTCAGAGGTGAAAGTTGTGTGGATTGATCTGATTGTGGGGCCCCTAGCAGTAGAACCAGGACATATCCCAGGGACATCAACTAGCTTTTTGGAGCCCATTCCCTATGGTGAGATACCTTGCTCAGCCTTGGTGCAGGGGTAAGATGCTAGTCTGTACCTCAACTTGGTATGTCAGACTTCATTGAATTCCCAAGGGGGTACTTATCACTTTGAGGAGAATGGGGAGTAAAATGGGGAGAGGTGGATGGGAGAGAAAAGAGGTGATGGTGATAGGGAACTGGGGTTTGACATATAAAAAGGAAAAAATGTTTTTAAATTAAAAAATCTCAATTAAAAGACAACAAAATGCATTTGAAAGTTGGTAAAAGCGACAACATATCAAATTAAGAGCTCTCATAAAAAAAAATCACACCACATGTACACTCACACATATATCCACACTCAGGTCAAGGCAATTAAAGGGATAGGGACATTCAATGAAATGAAATTTCACAGAAGGCCCAACAACATAAAAGAGGCCAAATAGGCCAGGATAGGTGTTAAGGATAATGATTCAGCTGGGGACTCTTCAGTATCTCTTGAAACTGTGTCTGGGATAATCATGTACCACTCCAAAGTCTAGATTAGAAATGGTAGAAAAGAAGACAATGTATTGGTTCACTAGTGTAGTGCAGTAAGAGGAAACTCTCCAGAAAACATATCTAGTCCTCTGAGGGAAAGGAGAAACAAACCATTCTAAATTGGGTGAGACTCCCTTTCAGAAGCCAATAGTAACAGCTTGAATTAGCACTAGGTTAAGCCATGCAACCCCAGAGAGATCATTGTTGCTCCTCACACTCAGCAGCCATGCAGAGACAGTCAGCTGCCAATCAAAAATTGGGGCAGAGTTTTAAGAAAAGCCTAAGATCTGATGAAGTTTGAAGAGAGTGGGGAGGTGAACTGAACCTCTATGAACTACAGAATACTTGAGGGATCCCCTTCCTTGTGCACTGGCACTGTAGAACAGAATAGGGAAATACTGCCACAGAAAATGGAAATTACTCCATTAAGTGGTGTCATCCTGGTTCAGAAAGACAGACACCATTGTCTCAAATGTGTTCATAGCCTCCAATTTTATGTGTGTGTTTATGTGGGAATAAGTGTGTGTATGGTCAAGGAATGGGTCCTTGAGAGAAGGTGGCTAAGAAACTCCAAGAGGAAGATCTAAAAACACAAAGCTAGTGCCCAAAGAGCTGCCAAGATCTTGCACTAAAAGTTTAAGATAAATCTTGGGAAATCAGGAGAAGGTGACAATTGAGGTAAGGGACATGGCATTCAGATGAAGAGCAATTAGGACATAGTGTGTCTTTTGCATAAAAGGGATTATGGGAAGAGGAAAAGGAAGAAACACATTCCAGAGACCTCTGTAGGCAGCAGTTACTATGAAGAAGATAGAGGAATGAAACCAAGCATAATGAAAGAAGCTGTCCACACTCCAGAAATAGTGGGGAACTTCAGAGAGATCTGTAATTAGATGATGCTACAATTGCCCATAAATTGCATAAAAATCCTTTGGAAATTTGGTGATTCCTGAAGGCTGTAGAAATGAAAGCTTAAAAAGAAATCAAAGATTGAGAAAAAGTCTTCTTTGGACAGAGAAAAACATGACCCTGAGTGCAAACAAAAGCAGCTAAACAATGCACTCATAGTCAAAAGACAGTAATGAAAACAATGTTCTAAGATAGATGGGCCATTCCAGTGTCCACCACCATCGATGGACCCTGAAGATCTGGATCACAGACATTTTATAAATAAGCATACAACCACTCCTAATTTCTCAAAATCAGAGGTCACAAAAAGTTTTCCATAGTAAGTAGTAACAAAAATATCAGCCCTATAAATGGTCTTACTGAAGCAAATAATACTAGATGATACATAATCCCTTCCATATTAGTTGTGTTCCTTCTATCTAGATTCCTGGAAGTAATTCTCAAGTGTTTTTACAGCTATCATCCATGCTGTGGAAGACAATAATACATAAACAAAATCATAGGCACTAACAAAAACATAAAAATGGACAATAGTTACAGATATAAGTCCTGTACAAGTAATATGTGCTCTAACCTATGAAATGTTTACCAAGGTGTCTAGTCTCTTCCATGGTGCAGCAGAGTTCTGGTTTGGGTTAATTAGTTAAGGGGGCCTTTTGAGATTCTTACAGTAATATTTCTTATCCTACCTACTGTGTTGCAATTTGTGTTTAACTTGTGAAATCCTACCTATAGTTAGAGTTTTCCTGCCTGGCTCACAGTCAGGACAAATCTCTCTCACCCACCAGGCCCAACCAAGTAAACATACAGAAACTTATATTGCTTACAAACTGTATGGCCATGGCAAGCTTCTTGTTATCTACTTCTTCTATCTTAAATTAACCCTTTGCTGTTAGTCTATAAGTTGCCACATGGCTCATGGCTTACCATTACCTTATCTCTTTCTTGTTGTGGCAGCTGCTGACAACATCTCTCTCGATCCAGCCTTCACTTCCCAGAATTCTCTTCTCCTTGTCCTGCCTACCCTATCCTTCCTGCCTAGCTACTGGCCAATCAGCACTTTATTTATTTTAACCAATAAGATCAAAACATTTGACATACAAAACATCCCACAGCACTACCATTTTTTTTTCAAAAAACAAGGTTTTAACTTTTATATAGTAAAATTTTAGATAACAAAACAATTATCAAGCAAGAATTACAGTTACAATATTAAAGAAGATATCCTATCTATCTTATATTTGTGAGTCTAAAGTTTTATATCTAATTTATCTTTTATCATAACTGAGGAAATTATAACTGTCTATTCTTCAACCACCTCAGAGACCTCAGAAGGATGTATTACCTGAGAACCAGGAGAAGGATCCAAGCATTTTTTTTGGAGTCTTGCGAGAGTAGACAGAGACAGCTGGCAGCCTGGACAGTCACCTAATGTTCCTTTGTAAAGTTGTGGAATTTGTCTTCAGCCCACAGGGTTAGAGTCTCTCAGTCACTTCTCTCAGTGTCCTGTAGAATGTCTGGCAGTTTCTTCTGCAAAGCAGGAACCTGAAGGACCATTTCATCAAGCATAGTTTAGTGGTCACCTTTCTATGGGTCCTGCATGTCCAGTCAACCAAGCGGTCCAGGCAAGAACAGTTTCTTGCACAAATGGCTATTTTTGCCAAGGTGAAGATAAGATATGAAGTGTCTTCAATGACCATCCTCCTCTCTGAAGTAAATCAGTGTTGCCAGGAGAAGACATGTCTCACTGTCCAGAAAGTCTAAATTTTAAAAATATTATAAATGCCATATTATGTTGGTCTTTGAAGTATTTGAAGATAACCTATCTATATGAAACATCTCTATGTATATGTAGAAGACTTAACTAACATGGCTATGAGTATGATTATCATAGCTGACTAATTATTAATCTATTTTTAATTATACATTTCAATTTAAAATGAGCTATACAAACATAATACCTTAAACACAAGTAGAAACATGCACACAGTATAACAAAATTAACTTTAAGTTTGTATCAATAGACTAAAATCTATACCAATGTAAAACATTTTAAACAAGTTGCTGCTTTTAGAAGTAAGTTTCTTAATCTACCCTTTTATCCTATTGTATCTGCATCATATCCCCTTTTCTTCTTTAGAAAGAGATCACATTTATAATCAACCTTCTTTAAATAAAAATATTGGTTTTTCTCTTTGAAATATATTGTTATAGATGTTTGTTTCTTTATGTAAAAAAGATGCCACAAAGAAAAGAAAGAGAATGAGGAGGGAGGGAAGAAAGTAAGTAGATAAGGAATGAGGCAAGCAAGCAAGAAATAAAGAAAGAAAGAGAAAGGAAGGAAGGAAGAAGGAGGAAATTTAGGTAGGGTTTATGTTGTTGGTCAGTTCACAGCGAGCATCTGCATTAACCCTCATGGAATCATAGTCTGAGTCCATTGTCACAGAAAACATCATCCTATCTTTGTGTACTGTGATGCTGACTGAGTGTGAGTTCACTGAAATGTTGTCAGAACAACATCACAAGTGTGCTCATTATTTGTGATTTCTCTGTTTCAACTGTTGATCACATATATAGGAAAATGACATCATTTAGGATACCCACTGTCCAACAGGGCTCATGTGAAAAATACAATTTTTAAAGTTCTGTCTACAAAAGTTGTACTTACTGAATGGCCATGGACTTTCTCAGGAAGACAAAGTCAGGAGCCTTCGACTGCCACATCTGTGAGAAAGGGAAAAATGCAATTATTGACAAGATTCTTATTTATAATTTTTTGCATTTTGGGGAGACTAAAGAGAAGGCTCTCTTGTAAGGAACACTTCTTTCTCCTGAAGAGGAGGTGGGTTAGTTCCCAGTACCCATATGGTAGCTCAAAACTGCCTGTAACTCCAGTTTAAGGATATTCTGACACCCTCTTCTGGACACTGCAGGCACCAAAGTCTCATAGTACACACGTTCATAGAGACAAAACATAGAGGTACACCAAACAAAAATAGATAAGAAAGAAATTTCTTTTTAAAAAAGTTCCATTTTTAATTTTCAATAGACAATTGCAATTGCAGAGAAGGCTTTGGGGATTTTACTAAAATGTAGCGTTCTTTAGGTTTGGACTGTCATGGCAGAAAACTGTACCATTTGCCAGTTTGATTTCACAGCACAGGGTGGATATGATGCTTATGATGCCACTGGAAATACGCTTTGCTTTTATTGCAGCGGTAATGGCTATGCAGTAAGTATAGATGAACTACAAATGCCATTACTCTGTAAAATATGCAACATAAAACACCAGTGTGTTCTGAAATAGTATAAGAAGAAAATTAAGTTAGAAAAACACTTCACTTAAAATTCTGCACATACTTACTACTTTTATATTAATGAATCTTTTGTAATAAAATTTACAATTTACTGCAGTAGAGGAGGTGCAAGTGTGATGTGTAAAATGGAATCTAAAGAATGTGGAACACTTTAACATTGTCCAAATTAACAAAAGAACTAAGTGGACACAACTGTAGAAGAGGGAAGAGCCCTGCCTTGCCTCCCATAATGCTCTGGGTTCCATTAGCAACCATGACAAACCAGAAGGGAAGACATGGCGTCCATTTATGCTTATCAGTAAAGTGTAATTGAAACAGGGGAGGTAACTCAAACCCGAGTACAACAGGGAGGTTTTAAGCCATTCATTTTACCACTGCTCATTCAACACAGACTCAGTTACTGTTTCTAACTCATAAAAATAGTGTTATATAAGACTACCTTTTGCTCCAGAAAAGGACCTGCATCTATATCTTCCAGAGTTGTGTAACTTATATTTCCATTCAGATGTTTACTGGGGTGTGAAAGTACAGTAAGTTCAAAAACAATCACACTGCAAAAAAAAGTCTACACATCATGTAAGGTAAAATGAATTATCACAATGACTTTTGACCACAATCCTCAAACACCTTCATAGACACGCATTACCCTGGTGTTACCTATGTCACCCTCAGTTGTGGACTTATAGTCAGAACCAACAGAGACTGACTCGCTGTTATTAACATTCCTGTCTTTCTTACTTACCTCTAGCTATGTCATTATTCTTGTCACTTCTCTGTGTGTTCCTTAGATCTGCTTCTAACCAAGATTCCCCTTGCTAAACATGAGCAACTGCACAGACTTCTCTTCTCTGATGGATTTGCAACTCAGAGTGAAATTCAAAGTATTCATCTGGCTTCTTGTCTCTGCAGAATAGAGGGTTCATTGGGCAGATCCTGACTATTAATAACAAGGGCTGTGTGAGAGTCAGCTCAAGCCTGAGGTAGAGGTCTGTGACTCTGTGACTCTGTGACCTCACCTCCCTCCAGAACTGCAATTTTCATTTCACATGCAGATGCAAAGACAGCACTCGCTGTGGGAGACAAAATAATTTATGAATCTTTTTTTCAGTTGATAATTTCAGTTAACAAAGATACTTAAGAATTTCTTTTGAATATCTCCAAAGAGACATGCTTTTTTGAAGAGGCATTAGGTATTCCTAATCTCTGAAGTGTCCTGTGAAGCTGCTAGAAACTTTGAGGTGACATTTGTGAGAAAGGTAGAGAAGTCTGTATGTCCCATTGGATCCTGGCTCCTATGACTTTTACCAACACAAATCAAACTAGATTTCTTTTCTTCTTAAAAAAGATTTATAATGTTTACTTTTTAAATGTTTCTTTATATATTTTATTCTTGCATAGGTATTTAAGACATGTATACCCATCATTATCACCTTTCCATTTCTTTCTTATTTCTCATAAGTATTCTCTCCAAACTTCATGTGCTTCCCTAAAAAAGAAAGAGAGGAAGGAAGGAAGGAAGGAAGGAAGGAAGGAAGGAAGGAAGGAAGGAAGGAAGGAAGAAAGGGAGGGAGGAAGGGAGAGAGAGAAAGAAAGATGGAAGGAAGGAAGGAGGGAGATAGGGAAGGGAGGAAGGAAGGAAGGGAGGGAGGGAGGGAGGGAGGAAGGAAGGAAGGAAGGTAGGAAGGAAGGAAGAAAAGAAGGATTTGCATTGAATTACCAATTAGGAGTTTTGTACCCTTGGAAGCATATTTCTTCCAGTCTCATCATTTTTCGTTGTCTGTAGTCTTCTGTCTGTGGTTGAGGCCTCAAAAGATTCAGTTCCTCTGTGTTAGCATGTCTATCAGTCTCCTCCTTGTCCAGGTTCTGTTTAGGAAGCCACATTGATGAGGATTCATGGGTTTAGCCTTTCTGACATTTGTAGGAGATACATACAGCAAACTTGTTGTTCTGGCTGTTGCAATCTTTCCAACATTACTTCCACTATGACCCCTGAGTCTTTAGTGTTTAGACACATCTGATGGAACTGAACACCACATGTAATCTTCTTCTCCATAGTTTGGTTTGTTTTTGTTGCCTGTAATTTTCTCCATCTGTTGCAAGTCACATTTCTTTGACAAGGGTTGAGACCAATACTTCTCTCTGTTTTAATGATAAATATTTACAGTGTGGTTAGGAATCACACCAGTTTACTAATGTGGCAATAGCAGATTCTCCTGTAAGATTCATGACCTCACTTGTTTTTGGTCAGGTTTCCATCACCACACATTTTTCCCTGTTAAAGAAGAAATATTTCCAAATTATTTTAATGTAGCCATTATCAGCCTTCAAACAAACAGACAAATCCAGCCAAATGGGATATACATATATAATAGATTTTCTTTTTTATCACTAAGTAAGTGAAAGTCACTTTACTTTTCGGGTAACAGATGCAAAGAGAAAGTTAGATTAAGTTATTAAAATCAGTCTAGAGAAATGGAGAATTATATTAAATCAATAAAACTAGGAATAGGAAAAACTGTTACAGTCATGGTGCAGTGGTGCATTCTTTAATCCCAGCACTCTGGAGGCAATGCAGGCAGATCTATGTGTTATTGATCAGCTTGCTCTATGTAGTGAGTTCTAGAACAGCCAGTGCTATGAAGATAGACCCAATCTCAAAAGAAATATAAAATAATATAAAAAGAAGAAAAGAATAAAAAAATGTAGTTACTATTGTTCTTTTCTTGTTTATGGTTCATAAACATTATATAAGAATATAAAATTGTGGATTAATATACATTGCATAACTACACAAGAAAAACTGTCAGGATAGACAGTAGGAACAAAAAAGAGGAATAAAATAGAAGCTGAAGAATATGAGGAAATATACTCAGTAAGACATATTGTAGGAAAAGCCCTATGTGTGTATGACAAATCATATTGTGACACAGTTTCATGTTCAATGAACATTCACTAGGACAATCAAACAATGTTGTTTTAAAAACTAACATATATGTATAGGTCAAGAAAGCTTATTCAGTTCTCCATGTTAAAGAAGAAAAGGATTGAAAATACACAGATGGTTAATGATTATTCTGTGGAGGTGGGTGGGTGGGGAGAAAGAGAGAATCCAAGGAGGGATTTCCACCTTTCAGTGTTAGAGGTAAAAACTACCTTGGTTTGTAACCAGGCTTAGTCAGTGAGATGCTGTTTTTGTTATACTTTCAATTTTACTCCTAGCTCTACAGGAAACTTCAAGAAATCAAAACACTACTTAAATCAAAAGCCCTGCAGGGTGGGTATGTTCTGCTCTCTGTGTGAGGCCCAGGGCACTGATAGCACTCAACCCTTCTGTTGTTCAGATTCCTGTGATCAGCAGGAATTCTGAGTCTTCCACATAGTGCCTAAATTTCTGCAGAATCCTGAGGATAATGTGTCAAGTCTATAGCTTCAAGATTCCAGGTTTGTCTTCCAGAACTGGTTTTAAAACAAACCTTAAAATTCAAAATTTCTTTCCTGAGACAGCTGTCTTTATGTATCTTCAATTTATTATTTAACCTCCCATATGTCCCCAAGTCTTACCCTTTCTCTCAGGTTACCTCTCTATCTTTCCTCTGTCACATGATCTCAATACTTCTGCAAACCTTAATTTACCTTCTCAAGACCAGTGTTCAGAGTGATAAAGGATATACTGCACACCCTGAACATGTCTGGTGACAATGGAGGAACATAACTCTGCATGTGAGTGCTCTCACCTGCTGTATAAGGTCTTCTGGGGGTGCCTAGCATTTCTTGATTGCATGCTGAGTTACTAGGAATCTGGACTTTTTCTAATTTCATAATTGAGGGATGGTTAACAACATTACAAATAAGTTTCACCCCTTTCCAACTTCATATTCTACTCCATTTTGGTAGAGGATGATATGTAGATGTCACTCTATCTGTGTTAGACTATCATAATTTTCTGTTTCTACTCTACTTCACTGAAGATAAATAGACATAGATATTTCTTTAAAAGTTAAAGAGCCATGAGTATTAATTATTTTTAGTTATTTTTGTTCCTGTTGTTATATAGTACTTTGGACTATTCTCAAAAGTTTTGTTCAACAAATTTATGAATAGTGTATGAAAGTGTATTCACTACTGTATTTGCAAGTATAGCTGTCAGAAAAAAAAATTCTTTTTTATTCATTTTATATACCAACCACAGATCCACCTCTCATCCCTCCTCCCACATCGCCCTCCTACCCCCCAGTCCTCCTCCTTTCCTCTAACAGGGTAAGTTCTCCCATGGGGGGACTGCTAAGCCTGGTACACTCAGTTGAGGCAGAACCAAGCCCTTCCCCACATTATCATGGGTAAGCAAGGTGTTTGGCCATAGGTAGTGGAATCCAAAATGCCAGCTCATGCACCAGTGCCAGGGGCTCCTCAAACAGACCCAGCTACACAACTGTTTCCCATATGCAGAGGGCCTTGTTTGGACCCATGCAGATTCCACAGCTGTTGGTCTAAAGTTTGTGAGTTCCTTTGAGCTTGGTTCAGTTGTATCTGTAGATTTCCCCATCATAATCTTGAACCCCCTTGCTCATGTAATCCCTCTTCTCTCCCTTCCATTGGATTCTCAGACCTCAGCCTGATACATTGGTGGGGATATTTGCATTTGCTTCCATCAATTACTGAATGAAGGCTCTATGATGATAGGATATTCACCAATCTGCTTACCAGGGTAGGGCAGTTCAGGCACACTGTTGCTTGTAGTCTAATCTGGGGTCATCTTGTGAATTCCTGGGAATGTCCCTAGCACCAGGTTTCTCCTTTACACCATAATGTCTCCCTCTATCAAAATATCTCTTTCATTGTTCTCCCCCTCTTTCCCTCCCCCAGTTTGACCATCACATTCCCGCATGATCTCATCCTTCATTGCCTATGTTCTATTATCCCTTTTCATCCCCAGTTTATTCATCAGGATCTCCTCTGTTTCCCTGTCCCAAAGTTATTTGTACTGCCCTCTTATGGTTTTCCTTGTTTCCTAGCTTCTTTGGAGCAGTGGGTTGTAGTTTGATTATCCTTTGCTTTATATCTAGTATCCACTTATGTATGACTACATACCATGTTTGTCTTTCTGAGTCTGGGTTACCTCACCCAAGATGATATTCTCTAGTTCCATCTATTTGCCTGCAAAGTCATTAAGTCATCTTTATACATTCTTTCGTTGAGGGGCATCTAGGTTGCTTCCAGGTTCCGGCTATTATGAATAATGTTTCTATGAACATAGTTGAGCAAGTGTCCTTATGGTATGCTTGAGCATTCCTTGGGTATATACCCAAGAGTGGAATCACTGGGTCTTGAGATAGATTGATTCCCAATTTTCTGAGAAACTGCTGTACTGATTTCCAAAGTGGCTGTACAAGTTTACACTCCCACCAACAGTGGAGGAGTATTCCCGTTGTCCCACACCATCTCCAATATAAGCTGTCATTGGTGTTTTTGAACACAGCCATTCTGACAGGTGCAAGACAATATCTCAGAGTCATTTCAATTTGCATTTCCCTGATGACTGAGGATGTTGAGCAATTCCTTAACTGTATTTCAGTCATTTGAGATTCTTCCTTTGAGAATCCTCTGTTTAGCTCAGTAGCCCATTTTTTTCATTGGCTTGTTTGTTATTTTGATGTCTAGTTTCTTAAGTTCTATATATATTTTTTGGAGAACAGCCCTCTGTCAGATGTGGGGTTGGTGGAGATATTGTACACTCTGTAGGCTGTTGTTTTGTATAACTGACAGTGTCCTTTGCCTTACAAAAGTTTCTCACTGTCATGAGGTCCCATTTATTAATTGTTGCTCTCAGTGTCTGTGCTACTGGTGTTATATTTAGGAAGTGGTCTCCTGTGCCAATGCCTTTGAGACTATTTCCTACTTTGTCTTCTATAAAGTTCTGTGTAACTGGATTCATGTTGAGGTCTTAGATCCATTTGTACTTGAGTTTTGTGCATGGTGACAGTTATGGATCCACTTGCAATCTGCTATATATTGACATCCACTTACGCCAGCACCATTTGTTGAAGAGGCTTTCTTTTTTCCATGGTACAGTTTTTCACTCTTTGTCAAAATACAGGTGTTCATAGGTGTGTGGAATAATGTTAGGGTCTTCAGTTTGATTCAGTTTCTCTCTGTTTAGTGTGATGTTGGCTGTCATCTTGCTGTAAATTGCATTTATTGTGTTTAGGAATGTTCCTTGTATACCTGATATCTCTAGAACCTTTATCATGAAGGGGTGGGTGTTGGATTTTGTCAAAGGCTTTTACATCTTCTAATGAGATGATCACTTTTTTTTTTCTGTTAGTTTGTTTATATGGTGTATTACATTGACAGATTTTCATATATTGAACCATCCTTGCAACCCTGGAATGAAGCCTACTTGGTCATGGTGGATAATTATTTTGATATGTTCTTCAATTCATTTTGCCAGTATTCTACCAGATCTTCAAAGAAGACTTAATACCAATACTCTCTAAATTGTTCCACACAATAGAAGCAGAAGGTATATTACCAAACTCCTTCTATGAAGGTACAATTACCCTGATTCCTAAACCAAACAAAGAAAGAGAAATACAGACCGATCTCCCTCATGAACATTGATGCAAAAATACTCAATAAAATACTGGCAAACAGGCTCCAAGAACACATCAAAGCAATTATCCACCATGATCAAGTAGGCTTCTTTCCAGGGATGGAAGGCTGGTTCAACATACAAAGTCTGTCAATGTAATACACCATATAAACAAACTCAAAGAAAAAAAACCACATGATCATCTCACTAGATGCAGAAAAGGCATTTGACAAAATCCAACACCCCTTCATGATAAAGGTCTTGGAGCGATCAGGAATACAGGGAACATACCTAAACATAATAAAGGCAATCTACAGCAAGCCAACAGCCAACATCATATTAAATGGAGAGGAAATCAAACTGATTCTACTAAAATCAGAAACAAGGCTGTCTACTCTACCTGTATATATTCAATATACTACTAAAAGTTCTAGCTAGTGCAATAAGACAATAAAAGTGGATACAAATTGGAATGGAAGAAGTCATACTTTCTCTATTTGCAGATAATATGATAGTACACATAAGTGACCCCAAAAATCCTACCTAGGAACTCCTCAAGCTGATAAACACCTTCAGTAATGGGTTGGGATATAAGACTAAATCTTATATATAAAAACCATCAGTAGCACTCCTATATACAAATGATAAAAGGGCGGAGAAAGAAATTAGAGAAATGGCACCTTTTACAATTGCCACAAACAATATAAAATACCTTCAGGTAACTCTAACAAAGCAGGTGAATGAAAGACCTGTATGACAAAAACATTAGGACCTTGAAGAAATTAAAGAAGATACTAGAAAATGGAAAGATATCCCATAGTCATGGACAGGTAGAACCTACACAATAAAAATGAAATTCACTATCATGATGCCAGATTATCTGTTCAAATATGATAGGTTACTCTGAAGAACTCTTAAACATTGAGTTGTAGATAGAATCATTTACTCTTATATGAAGTATAGAGTTTTAAAACTATATTATTTTAACATATTGTATTGGAAATATTTATTTTCTATACCTTTCAAGTCAACTGTGATTATTTAACAATTATTCATTTGATATAAATATCTCATTTCACTCTCAGCATATCTATTATGCCACTTACACTTAAGTATAGCATAGTGTGATCACCATTAATGTATGAAGTGAAATGCATTGCTATCATCAATAATTGGCAACAATCATTTGTGCTGTGCCAATCCTTTTATAAGAGATTACAATTTCTTTAATGGAAGGAGACTTATTTTGTAGATCAAAAGGAGTTCACTTTATGTAAGTACAAATATTTCAAAAAATACACATACATACATACATACATGCATACACATATATGCATTTCAAAAAAACACACACATATAGTTATCTAGACTATGCAAATATTTCAATTGTGATATAGATATTCTATTATAATATAAAATCACCTCATAACATTAGGGACTGAGCTGCATGTGATAACTAGTTTTAATAGTATATATCAATATTTTTCTATTTTATGGGTAAAGAAAGCAAGAACACACTCCATTTTGCTAAATTGATATATAAGAAGAATCATAGGAAACATTCTAACTCATGGACAAGACTTTAATTTTCTATTTTCTTTACTTCTCTGAACTTACTACCCATTCAACAAACATTTGCCCTTACTAATTGATTCTCCTCTGATGCCCACATGAGATATAAAGTGTATTTCTGGGAAAGTTGGAAACCCTTTCCAGTGCACACGCAGTAGAGAAAATAAATGCACAT
This sequence comes from Onychomys torridus, assembly GCF_903995425.1. Taxonomy (NCBI): domain Eukaryota; kingdom Metazoa; phylum Chordata; class Mammalia; order Rodentia; family Cricetidae; genus Onychomys; species Onychomys torridus. Next base: position 69,932 of record NW_023412695.1, read on the forward strand.
CTGTGGTCTTTGTAGAAACTTAGCAATGTAGTAGACATGGATTCATCTTCTCAGGGGAATATTTTAAATGGAAGCTATGGACTGAGCAGATGGGAAAATAAGAAACCCGTGAGAAGAACATCAATTATACAAGTATCAAAAAGCACTTAAATGTTCTACCTTGTCTTCACACCTATAAGTGAATAATTTGTCCAATCACCTGACTTTTCAACCTACCGGGGGTAAGCTCTGTATAGGAAAAAAAAAGTATATATATGGAACGGCTTTTTGAGTCAACCTTATCCATTCTCTTCTTATTCATCACAATTTATTACAAAGATATGTGAATAAATGATTATGATCCTTAAAAAAAAGAAATTCATTTTGCTTACAATAAATTCAAAATAAAAAATTCAATGAAATCCCCATCAAAATCCCAATACAATCTTCACAGACCTGGAAAGAAAAATACTCACCTTCATGTGGAAAAGCAAAAACCCAGGATCGATAAAATAATCCTGTACAAAAAAGTAACTTCTGGAGGTATCACCATCCCTGACCTCAAGCTCTACTATAAGGCTATAGTAATAAAAATAACTTGATATTGGCGTAAAAACCAACATGTTGACAAATGGAATTGAATTGAACCATGACATTAATCCACACACCTATGCACACCTGATTTTTGATGAAGAAGCCAAGTCTTTACAATGAGAAAAAGAATGCATCTTCAACAAGTGGTCCTGGCATAACTAGATGTCAGCATGTAGAAGATTACAAATAGATCCACATCTATTGTCATGCACAAAACTTAAGTCCAAATGGATCAAAGACCTGAACATACATTCAGTTACACTGAATCTGGTAGAAGAGAGAGTGGGAAGTAGCCTTGAGTGCATTAGTACAGAAGACTACTTCCTAAATATAACACCAGTAGCACAGACACTGAGAACAACAATTAATAAATGGGATCTCTTGAAATTGAGAAGCTTTTGTAAAGCAGAGCACACAGCCAATAAGACAAAATGACAGCCTACAGAATGGAAAAATATTTCCCCCTCAGTTTTTGTATCACGTATATTTTATTATCCCTACCCCTTAAAGGAATTTCTCACTTTCACAATCTGTTTCTTGCTTTCTCAATTCTACAAATTACAAACAGGCAACTCTAAAGAGTCAAAGCAAGGGTAAACATATGAGAGAGAACATAGAGCATCTGTCTTTGAGTGCCTGGGTACTTCAAGGTTTTAATTGTGATGAGAATGTTTCCTAAAAGGACCTAGTCTTCTCTGGGGAATTATTCACCCATAACAGATCTAGATAAGGGTGAAGGGAGATGTGCTTTCTTTGGTGATGTAGCCACTAATAATTTGCTCCTGCTCCAAGTAAATATCCTTCAACTAATATTCTGACAAACTCTAAATAAACACTGTGAGCCACACACAAAGCAGGACACAAGAGAAGGAGAAAGATATATTCAGAAGAACAGTTTCACTCAGAAAGGAGTGGGATGAAAGAGGAGAATGGAGAGGTGGAATAACTAAAATATTCTACATAAATGTATGAAACAATCAAATGGTTTTTTAAATCAATATAAAAAAGGATATTCTGCAATGAACTGCTTTATCTTGGAAATGTGATGCACCCATGCACATAGAGCAACTGTGGTTACCTGTACAAGATCATCTTTATCAGTGTTCAATCATGGATGGAAGGTGTGACTCATAAGATCCCAGCTATATCAGGGGATCTCAAGTCCTGCTTGCTGGTGTAAAGGACTCATCCCACAATGATGTTGGCACCAGTAAACTGCACTTATAAAAGTCAATAATCACCACTCATATGAATGAAAGAAGCTTTAATTAAATCCTATGGGGCATTAAAAATAAAGACATGAAAGTAGACAAGATTGGTTGGGGTGAAGATGGAGTCTGTTAAGCGGGGTTATAAATGAGAATCATGAGTGAACAAAACAATGCATATGAGAGTGTGAAAATTCATGAAAAAAAAAACTTTTAAAACTTTGAACACCCAGGCATACTAGTGCATAACATGTCAGCACTGAAGAGACAGAGACAAAAGAATTAACTGACTCTTGCTGGCCAGCACATCTAGGTGAATGGTTCCCCTGGAACTGTGGTTCTGATAGTTCTGAGTTCCCATGTGGGTGCTGGGAATTGAACCCAAACCCTCTGAATAAGCAGTATTCTTAAGCCCTGAGATGTGGAAAGGAGGATGCAGACAGCACAGCTTTTAGAGCTCTCTGATAACACAAGCACAGAATATTGTCTGGTAAGAACTGGGACAGCAGATCCTGAAAATGGAGCTATAGTGTCTGAGGAGCAGAAAGGGGCAGAATGCTGGGAAGCATGCAGCCATGGCTGCACCTGTGTTAGACACCCACTTACTGGTTCCTTCAAGGACAAACAGATAAGCTGTAAAGATAATAGACATTACATAGAAGAGCACAAAGATGCTCACTATGGTGAGGATTGTTTGGGTAGCTCTGGTTTCAGGGGATGACCTAGGAGACAGGGATCTGTGGATGTGTTGGACCCTCTGCTTGTGTTTGAGCAAGATAAACACCATGTAGCCACTGGCCAACATCATCAGTCCCAAAAACATGACATCATTAGATGTCAATAGGATTAGAGTAAGTGTGTCGATTGGTCTCTGAGGCTTCAAAACAACACAGTATTCAAAAATTTTTATTCTAGTAACATTTCTTCCACCCCTTAAGTCAGTTGTGAATATCAGAATGAAGGCATATACCAATAGCTGGAGGGCCCAGCAAAGGCTCAGAGAAGGGCCAATGATACCCAATGCTCTAATTTTGAGCGGTGCCCACTTGGAATTGGTGGGACTGATGATGATGGCCTGAAAGACACTCAGAAGGGATGTAGAGACAAGGGATACTCCTCTGCCAACTCTATGAAAATATAATGTAAGTTTACATGAAACATAGTCTACATAGTAAGTCTGACTAAAAGCAACAATGGTCTGTGGGATTCCTTTGAAGAGAACAATGAAGTTGGCCCAGGTCAGGTGTTTGACAATCAGGTCTGTGGGCTTTGCCCTGATTCCAGAGAAGTCAGCAATGATAAAACAACAGAGCAAGGCTAAGTTACCCAGCATTCCCAGTGCAGTCTGACACATGAAGAAGATGCCCACAGCCAGGTCTCTAGAGATCATTCTTTCATGGTCCTGTTACCTACAAAACAGATCCAGAAAGCTCTTGTTAAACAAGTTGGACTATCTTCTTCTTAGCATGCCAAGAGATGTACAGAATAGTCACTCCCACCTTATGTTCATAAGTAGTATTAAAAAGTGTCTTTCTAGTAAGAAGTTTCCTAGGTCTCAATGAATTCCTATTGTGTTTCAATTGCAGAAAATTAACTAGGGCATAGTGGAAAAAATTAAAATGTTTATTCCCATTAGCGTTTTCCAGTGCTTTACAATTATTATTTGGTTTAAAATCCACAGTGCTTTTGTGAGAGGGTCTAATGATCAACCTGCATACAGATGAGTGTCCTGGATGCAGACAACACTCAGATTTCCATGGCCCAGCATAGAAAGGCAGAGACTTGCAAGAAAGGAAATTCTCCAGCTCCAGAGAAAATAGTACTCTAAGTAAGATACTATTAATAACAGATAACTACTAGAAAAGGGTAATCAGCTTCCTTTAAAAGGTGGCTCTGAAAAATCAGCCATGCTCCAGTGGATGGAAGCATACCCAATAGCATTGGACAGCACAACCTGTGCTTTATGGGTTAAAAACTCTAAAAGACACAAAGGTAGGTAGGTAGAGGAAGATGGTAAATTTGGGAGAAGTGGGGGAAGTACAAAAATGATCAACATACATTACACAAATTCTCCAAAGTTGAAAAATGAGAAACCATGATAGAGAATAATAGAAGAGCAATCAAAGTGGAGAATGAAAAATGGAGAGTAATAAAAAACAAAAAAGAGACTAGTGACACTCAGATACCAGGAAGGAAGACATTAGAATTCTCCTTTGTCTGCACACTCACATGAAATGGCATTTGTGTGTCTGTGTGTACATATATGTGCTTATTTTTGCCTTTAAGTGTTTTCAAAATTACTTTCTAATCTTTTAATTAATTGTATATAATTTAAAATATAACTGTAATACTTAAACAAGTCTACAAAACAGGAAATAGTAGGTGACTTGTGAATGTGTTTAAAACAGGATCCAATGGATGTACTTATTTATAGGAGGAAAGCTGGTGAGATCATTCACCTTGTTGTAATGCAATTAAAGTACAGTAGACACAGTATGGAAATAATGAACAATAGTGGTATGTATTTTTAACTGTAGGATATGAAATGTCACTAATATAAGGATAAAAGTTACAGAAATTGATATTAGAATACTGTCAATGATGCAATGGGTCTCTAACAAATAGCCCAATAATTATTGACATATCTAAATGATTCAAAAGCAAGGCATGTGTAGGGAATGGAATCACATACTTTTAATTACAACACATTTTAGGCAGAGTCACAAAGATCTCTGTGAATATGAGACTTGCCTGGTCTACATAAAAAGCTCTAGAACAGCCAGGACTACGTGAAAAAATAACTGTCTCATAAACAAAGAAATAAAAAGTAATCTCTGGGGGTCATGGACATATATGGCTGGGGGAAGTTAAAAAATTAAGGGCCTCAGAACTGTATGACAAGAGGTTGAATTCATTCAGTTATCAAAGGCCAACAGACATGAAATTAGGATATTGAGACATCAGTTGGCCAGTTGTTCTTCATTTCACAGCTGAAAACAAGAAGACCTCTAAAAGATTAATAACTTCTCACCATGCCAGAATACATACCAATTTACAAAAGGGAGAAATATTCTGCATTCATATAAAGTCCCTGTGGGCAGCAGAATTTGAGGTATAAATATGAAGAGGCCATGATACACCTCTCAAATTACTACTGTAACTAACTAAATTTAGGAGATATTTTACCAGCCCAGGGACCAGGATCTGGGACTCATAAAAGAAAAGCAAGTGCAGGTTAATTCTGAGAAACAGTCATAAACTGTTTTAGTCACCAGGACCCCACATTACTGGGAACAAATACATTGCACTTTATTGGAAAATAACACAAAAAGTAGGAATTGAGTTTATTGTCTCTCACCTGCAGCCTCAGTCAAACCATGTTGGGATCAGGTCTTGTGTGGATCCTGCCCCTATGAGCATTCATCCTGTGCAGGAGCTATTTCCTGAAATAGTAGGATCAGTTTAGAGGTGCAGTGCTCTCACCCTCCTTCCAGAGACTGTGCTGGCCTCTACAGACTAGGTGTCTGAAGGAGAGCAACTCATCAGTGCAGGTAGGATACATCTGTGATGCTGGCTTCTAGAAGGAGACTCAGAGGCCAATAGGAACCACAAACCTCATATAGATACAAAGTTGATGGCAACCCCTCAGATGAAGGTTGAATGTTCTCAGAGATCATCCACCAAGAAGATGAAAGGTTCATGTCACAGGAAGGGACAAAAACAGTTATGCCGAGACAGTTGACATCACCTCTGAAAAACACTTGTTCCCATCAATAAACTGGAAAAACTTTTAACTGTGTAGTGAGCAATACAGAGGGGCAGGCTAAAAGTGTAAAGTGTGTTTTCTTTCCGATGGTGTCAGAAGCTGAGATTCCAGGAGGGATGACCAGGGGCCATTGCATTCTAGGAAGTAGGGACTGAGGGCAATGTTTGAAGTTACAACTACACTCAACTGTGGGAATGCATCATTATGAAAATAACACTTACATTCTAGGAGACTGGAAGTTTTATTTTTATCTCCTAGCCACAGTTAATGTAACATGAGGTAGACTGCTATCCTACTGTGCATTCTGCCTGTTTTTTAAACCTCACTTAAAGAGATCAATGCAGGGACTGGAGAGATGGCTCAGAGGTTAAGAATACCAGTTGCTCTTCTAGAGGCCCTGAGTTCAATTCCCAGCAACCATAGGGTGGCCTATAACCATCTATAGTGAGGTCTAGTACACTCTTCTACCTGCAGGCATACATGCAGGTAGAATACTGTGTATATAATTAATAAATAAATAAATAAATAAATAAATAAATAAATAAATCTGTTTTAAAAAAGAGAGATCAATGTAACAACTGCCCTACTTGCCTTGGATTCCCTATATAATAAGCTTTTAAAACCTAAGCTAATGCATAGCTTTAATCCTAAATCATTAGTCATCCGTCCATGCTCCTGACCAAAAGTATTGAAGGTGTGTATATATGTTATGGTAATAAACGATGAATAGAAGGCCCCAGGTGAAGCTCCAGGAGTCCAATTGTTGAGAAAGAGGAGGGACTGTAGGAGTGTGAATTGTTGAGCCCAAGATTGGAAAAGCACAGGGACAAATAGCCAGACAAATGGAAGCACATGAATTATGAACCAAAGGCTGTGGAGCCCCCAGCTGGAGCAGGCCCTCTGGATAGCTGAGACAATGGAATGGCTTTAACTGTTTGGGAGGGACCCAGGCAATGGGACCCAGACCTGTCCTTAGTGCATGAGCTGGCTGTTTGGAACCTTGGGCTTACACAGGGAAACTTTGCTCAGCCTAGAAGGAGGAGACTGGACATGCCTGTACCGAATCCACCAGGTTTAAATGAATCCCCAGGGGAATCTTGGCCCTGGAGAAGATGGGAATGGAGAAGACGGACTGGGGGGAAGGTGGGGGTTAGAGAAGGAAGAACTGGGGAACCCATGGATGATATGTAAAATTAAAACACAAATATAATAAATTTAAAAAAGAAAAAAAATTTAAAAAGAAGTAGTTTGAAAGCAATCTTATGGAACAAATATCCAATATACATGTTGAAGTATCCCAGATAAAGGTATATAGATATGCAATGATGTTTACAATACTGTTTGATATCTTGGATATTCAGGTGATTTTGGATTCAGTGATTTAATACCCTGTAGAACACTTTTAAAGACTTCTCTAAAGTATCTCCCATTCTTTCCTTCATGTGAAACTTCCATACTCTTCAATAAATAAAGTGCTAAGTGTTTGGTGAGGCACACAAAGACAGGGAGAGACAAATTCAAAATTCATCAATCTGGTAGGTACTGATTGAGACTCATACAACAGACAGGGAATGGTGGAAGACACCGGGAAAGAGAGGTACAGAATTTAATCTGGGTTGTTCTTGGTTACATGGCTGGAAAAAGTGCTTCTTAATTTCTTTTCCTGAACATGGCCCTGACACATATTAAATACTTCAGGGCTACTAGTAAAACATTCAATCCAATAGCCTCTGATTCTTTTAGTCTGTAGCATAAAATTTAACTTCCTCCTCCTGTCCCCACATGTAGTGGACCACACACACTTTCTTTACTAACTACCCTTCTTCCACTCATTCCTTTATACTTTGAAGTTCAGGACCAGATGGCTTTAGGACTGAATTCTGATGGATTTTTCAAAGAAGAGTTAATCCTAGTACTCTTCAAATTATTCTTCAAACTTGAAAAAGAAGAGTCATTGGCAATTTGTTTTACACTGCAGTAATTACCATGATACTGGGACCACAAAGAGATTCAAAAAAGACAAAGTATGATGGACCACTTTCCCTTGTGATCATAGATGCAAAAATCCTCAATACAGTATTTGCAAACTATGTCTAAGAACACATCAAACAAGAAGAAAACATCCACCATGTTCAAGCAGGCTTCGTTCTGGAGGTGCAAGAGCAGTTCAGCATTTATAAATGAGTAAATATAATTAATGTATCAAACACACAAACTGAAAGAAATAAAACATGATCATTTTTGTAGATGGAGAAAAGGCTTTTGATAAAATCCAATATTCATCACTAAGAATATCCTAGAGAGATTATGGATGTTATAGACATTTCTCAACATAATAAATGCAGTTTTAACCAAACTTATAGGAACTATCAAATTAAAAAACAGAAACTAAAAGCAATTCCACTACAATCAAGAACAATACAATCTTTCCACTCTCTCCATAAATATTTCAATATAGAACTTGAAGTGCTAGCAAGAGTAATAAGACAACTGAAGGAGATCAAGGAGTTATAAATTGAAATAGAAGAAGTATCTTTCTTTCTAGGTAATATTATAGTATATATGAGTGACCCTAAAAGTTCTACTAGAAAATACCTACAGATGATAAACACTTTCAATAATGTCTGCTGATCCAAAATTAACTCTGAGAAATCATTAGCTATACTATATACAAATAAAAAGTACCATACAAAAGAAATTAGTGAAAGATCACCCCATCCATGACAGTAGCCTGAAACAATATCACATATCTGGAGTATGTCTAAACAATCAAATGAAAGACTTGTATGTTAAAACCTTTGACTCCATTAAGAAGATGTTAGAGGATAAATTGATCATTCATGCTCATGGATGTGGAGGTAGTAAAAATGGCCATCCTACATAAAACAACTGAATTTTGAGATTCAAGGCAAGCTCAATTAAACTTCTAAAACATATTCACTGAACTAGGAAGATCAGTTCACTGTTGCATATGGAAACAAAAAATGAATATTGCTAAAATAATCATGAGGAATATAATAACTGCTAGAGGTTTCACCATCCCTGATTTTGAGTTCTACTACAGAGCTGTAACAATAAAAACAGATGGTATTGGCACAAGGACAGACATATTGATCAATGGAATCTAATTGAAGTCCTAGACATAAACCAACACTCTTATGGACACAAGATTTTTTATAAAGAAGCCAGAAATACACATTGAAAATATAGCATCTTCAACAAATAGGCTGTTCATCCTGGATATCTGCATGTAGAAGAATTCAAATTGATACATTCTTCTTATTAGCCTGCACAAATGTCAACCTTAAATGGATCAAAGATCTGAAAGTAAACTAGATACACTCACTGAACTTGACAGAAGATATCTGGTTGGCCCAGGATAAACTTTCTGAATAAAACAATGTCAACACAGGCAATAAAGATTAGAAATTAATAAATGCACATGAAACTGAGAAGCTTCTGCATGAAAAAAGACACTGACATTGGGACAAAGCTTCAGGCCTCAGAATGGGAAAACATTTTTACTAACTACTCATCTGATAGATGTTGGGAAATACTTTTGTAAACTGTGTGAAAATATGTTTCAGTCATTCCTCATCTATGTAAAGCACATTGTGATAGGTCTAATAAAGAGGTAATGGCCAATATCGAGACAGGAGAGGATAGGCAGGCATTCTAGGCTGACATAAGAATTCTGGGAAATAATCTGGCATGGACTTGCCTGCCATAAGCAAAGGAAGTTGTATTTATGGTATGGAGGAGAGATAATGGGTCATGTGGCAGAACATAGATTAATATTAACCTGGTTAATATAAGGTTTAAGAGCTAGGTGGAATCAAGCCTAAGCTAAAGTCAGGCTTTCATAACTAATAAAAAGTTTCTGTGTCATTGTTTGGGAGCTGGTGGTCCCAAATTAGTCTAACTATATTTGATCCCCAATGTGAGGCACATATATTCAAACACAGTGCCTGACTAACCTGAGAAATATTTTGGATACAGAGCCACATGCCACAACTGGAGCTTCTCTGACAGTCCTGTGAGTACTTGCTGCTACAGACTGCCCTTTCCTGTCTAATTGGTTGTGGGGTTGGGAGACTCTGGCCCGTGAAGGCCTATTGCATAGGGCCAAAAATTGGCTACATGTATGAAGAAAAACATGTTCCTACCAAGAAAACCTCTGAACAATGCAGAATACTTGAAAATATACATATATGATAAAGAGAGAAAAGAGTATAAACAGCCATAAAAACAAATAATTTAAAAATAATAAAATAAAGTCTGCAAAGAGAGAGTAAAATAATATAAAAGACAATTCCTTTCTTATCCTTTCTTGTCCCACCATGCCTATTCCTTACACTGTTTATATAACTTCATATATTTCTTTTTTGTCTCTTTTAAGCCTATGTGTATTTTTACACACATTGTAAAGCATTTAAAATCTTGTTCCGTCTGAACCTGTCTCACTGTGAATCTATTGTTTTAAACTGCAGCATTACTAGGGCTAAAATAGCAGCTTTGGCTGGTGGCTCCACCCACCTCACCTTCCCAACATGGCGGTGGTAGGTTTACCACCAGCTCTGGGCCACTGCCAGCTCTGGGAGCCATCAACTCTTAGAAACAGTGGTTCTATGCTTCTATCAAAGCAACATGAAGCCCAGAAACCTCTTTTTTTGTACTAGCAAAGACAAAATCTACCACACACACCTCTTAAAACTTCTATCCTTTCAAGGAGAGTCATTACTTGGTGTTGAGTAATTCAAATATTTGAGCTTCTGGGGCAATTCTTATTTTAAACTTCACATTCCATCTTCCGGCCCCTCAAGTATGTTGATGTTAGTATTGACACATGTTCTGAGTTTTTCTTAGATACACCATTAACTGAGAAGTAGTTAACCATTTTGTTACTCATCATCCATGATCTTTTTCTATAGATTGCCTTCCAAAAATGTTCAAAATAATGATGCTTCTGCATATATTACTAAAGCATTTTAAAACTTTTGAACCAGCTCTAATGTTGTAAATAAAACTGGTATCTATCACAGTCCTTGAGGATAAAGATGAATTGAATGAGTAAATGAGTTAAAGTTTTCTTGGAAAGGATAAAAGAAGCAAGAATATACATAGCCTCTTTCTCCTTCCAACTGTTTTAGACATACTTTATTTTCTTTACATTATTTGAGAATGGATTAATAACAATTGACTCCTGAAGAATCATTAAAAGGTAAAAAGGCTTCAGAAGGAGTGGTTATGTGCAAAGTTCCTGCTACAGGGAAAAGGTATGGACCTTACCATATGTTAATGTGTGGGAAAATTTATGTCTGTATTTTTTCCATGGAAGGTTTACTGGACATATAAGGTCTTAAGTACCTTGTCTGGCACTCCCAGAGCACAAAGGAGGAACCAGCTGTGGAAACTCCTATGTAATTTAAAGATGCAAATGTAAAATTTAAATCTGAAGATAACACAGGGCAACAGATGATCCTGGTTTATACTGAAATGTCAATGTCAATCCTTGGAAGAGATTACGTGCCTGGGGGAATTTATTTAGTTAAGGAGATAATTTGTTACTTCTACTTATTAACTTGACTATTTAACTATTCTAACATTATTCTTTATCTGACCAGTTGATAGTGATGGAAACAACTGGGCTTACGCAGCAAACTTCCCTTTGTCTCAAGCCATATCATGGGAAGATCTGTCAATTAGATTACTGGCCAAAGATAAGGTATTTTTTGACCAGTCTTCTATGTCTCAGGTGGTGCTCCCCACTGCTCGTATTAACTATACTGGAGTGACATCAACTATTTGTATTGTTTGTTATTGTGGGTCAGGATAGCTGGGTTATTCACATTCAAGTGACCTGTAAGATTCATGACTTTAAAGTGCATGAGGAACTGAAGTTATAGTTTCTGAAACATCATCAATTCATGCATTACTTGAATTTTCAAGTTTCTAAATATCCAAAATTTACCCTGTTGGATAGACTTCCCAGTACACTAGGGAAATCTGGCATACTGATTGTCAAATGTAATTCACACTTGGGTGGTGTGGTGATCTGGCTTTTTGGAGACCACTACATATGTTAGTACACCTTGCACAGCCTTGAGGCAGAGGGAGGGGCTTGGACATGCCTCTGCTAAATGTAATAGGCTCTACTGACTCCCCATGGTAGGCCTTACCTTCCCATAGGTGGAAATGTCGGATGGGTTGTGGGGAAAGGCTGGAGGGGAGGGAAGCGGGAAGAAGGGGATCTGAGATTGATATGTAGCAAGAATAAAAAATGTTTTACTCCCATGTGGACCAGAGGTGAGTGCCTGGCGTTATAGCCAGAGAGGCAACTGCCCCTGGGTCCCACCGCTGGACATAGGCCATCCAGGGAGGACCTGACCAACTTGGCCCCAGTTTCCAGCCAATCAGCGGGCCCTGCAGGAAGGCTCCCCTTTTCCAAGACTGCAGGCAGACACTGCAGCCTCCACACCCTGCCCCCACACCCATTTGCCCGAGACCACAGCCATGTCCTGAGACTCAGAGACTAATCCCCAGCTGCTGTCCACCCCAGAACTCCCATCTGGACCAGAGGTGAGTGCCAGGGGTTATAACCAGAGAGGCAACTCCACCTGGATCCCACTGTTGGACACAGGCCATCACATGAGGACCTGCCCAACATGGCCCCAGTTTCCAGCCAATCGGTGGGCAGCGGGAAGGCTCCCCTTTTCCAAGACAGCAGGCATACCCTGCAGTCTCCACAACCTGCACCCACACCCATCTGCCAGAGACCCCAGCCACTTCCTGAGAATCAGAGACCAGCACCCAGCTTCCATCCTGCCCTGGAAATCCCATCTGGACCAGAGACCAGAGGAACTCCCAACTGGACAAGAGGAGCTCCCATCTGGACAAAATAAGGAGACCCCAGGGACTTCCTGAGACTCTATCGAACCACCATGGTTTAAAGTTAGATTTCAACAACAGAAAAAACTACAGAAATCCTACAATCACATGGAAACTGAATCATGCTCAACTGAATCACCAATGGGTTAAGGAAGAAATAAAGAAAGAAATTAAAGACTTCCTAGAGATAGATGAAAATGAATACACCACATACCCAAACTTATGGGATACTAAGAAAGCAGTGCTAAGAGGGAAATTCATAGCACTGAATGCCAACATAAAGAAGCTAGAGAAATCCCATGCTAGTGACTAGACAGCATACCTGAAAGCCCTTGAACAGGAAAAAGCAAAGTCTCCCAGGAGGTCCAGACACCAGGAAATTATCAAATTGAGAGCTGAAATCAATATAATAGAAATAAAGAGAACAATACAAAGGATTAATGAAACAAAGAGTTGGTTCTTTGAGAAGATCAACAAGATAGACAAGCCCTTATCCAAACTAACCAAAAGACAGAGAGAGAGCATCCAAATTAACAAAATCAGAAATGAAAAGGGGGACATAACAACAGACAATGAGGAAATCCAGAGAATCATCAAGTCATACTTCAAAAACCTCTACTCCACAAAACTGGAAAATCTGAAAGAAATGGATAATTGTCTGGATAGGTACCACAAACCTAAGTTAAATCAAGACCAGATAAACCATTTAAATACTCCAATAACCCCTAAGGAAATAGAATCAGTCATAAAAATTCTCCCAACCAAAAAAAGCCCAGAATGAGATGGTTTCACTGCAGAATTCTACCAGATCTTCAAAGAAGACTTAGTACCAATACTCTTTAATTTGTTCCACACAATAGAAGCAGAAGGTATATTACCAAACTCCTTCTCTGAGGCTACAATTACCCTGATTCCTAAACCAAACAAAGAAGAAACAAAGAAAGAGAACTACAGACCGATCTCCCTCATGAACATTGATGCAAAAATACTCAATAAAATTCTGGCAAAAAGACACCAAGAACACATCAAAACAATTATCCACCATGATCAAGTAGGCTTCTTCCCAGGGATGCAAGTGTGGTTCAATATACGAAAGTCCATCAATGTAATACACCATATAAACAAACTCAAAGAAAAAAAACCACATGATCCTCTCACTAGATGCAGAAAAGGCATTTGACAAAATCCAACACCCCTTCATGATAAAGGTCTTGGTGCGATCAGGAATACAGGAATACAGGGAACATAACAAAACATAATAAAGGCAATCTACAGCAAACCAACAGCCAACATCAAATTAAATGGAGAGAAAGTCAAAGCAATACCACTAAAATCAGGAACAAGATAAGGCTGTGCCCTCTCCCCATACTTATTCAATATAGTACTTGAAGTTATAGCCAGAGCTATAAGACAACACAAAGAGATTAAGGCGATACAAATTGGAAAGGAAGAAGTCAAGCTCTCCTTATTTGCAGATGACATGATAGTATACATAAGTGACCCCAAAAATTCAACCAAGGAACTGATACAGCTAATAAAAACCTTCAGCAACATTGCAGGATACAAGATCAACTCAAAAAAATCAGTAGCCCTCCTATATACAATAGACAAACAGGCTTAGAAAGAAATCAGAGATACATCACCATTTACAATAGCCATAAATGATATAAAATACATTGCAATTACTCTAAGTAAGCATGTGAATGACCTATATGACAAGAACTTTAAGTCCCTGAAAAAAGAAATTGAAGATGTCAGAAAATGGAAAGAATTCCCATGCTCATGGATAGGCAGGATTAACATAGTAAAAATGGAAATCTTACCAAAAGCAATCCCCATGAAATTACCAACACAATTCTTCACAGATCTGGAAAGAATAATACTCAACTTCATATGAAAAAAAAAACCCAGGATAGCCAAAAGTATCCTGTACAATAAAACAACCTCTGGAGACATCAGGATCTCCAACCTCAAGTTCTACTATAGAGCTACTGTAATAAAAACAGCATGGTACTGGCATAAAAACTGACATGTGGACCAATGGAATTGAATTGAAGACCCTGACATTAACCCACACACCTATGAAGATGTAATTTTTGACAAAGAAGCCCAAACTCTACAATGGAAAAAAGAAAGCATCTTGAACAAATGGTGCTGGCATAACTGGATGTCAATGTGTAGAAGGCTGCAAATAGATCCATATCTCACCGTGCACACAACTTAAATCCAAGTGGATCAAAGACCTCAACATAAATCCAGTTACTCTGAACCTGATAGAAGAGAAAGTAGGAAGTACTCTTGAATGCATTGGCACCAGAGATCACTTTCTAAGTATAACACCAGTAGCTCAGACACTGAGAGAAACAATCAATCAATGGGACCTATTGAAACTGAGAAGCTTTTGTAGAGCAAAGGACATGGTCAACAAAACAAAGTGACAGCCTACAGAATGGGAAAAGGTCTTCACCAACCCCACATCTGACAGAGGGCTGATATCCAGAATATATAAAGAACTCAAGAAATTAGACATCAAAATGCCCAACAGTCCTATTAAGAAGTGGGCTATAGAACTAAACAGAGAATTCTCCACAGAGGAAGTTCAAATGGCTGAAAGACATTTAAGGAATTGCACAACATCCCTAATTATCCAGAAATGCAAATCAAAATGACTGTGAGATACCACCTTACACCTGTCAGAGTGGCCAAGATCAAAAGCACAGAAGACATCTTATGCTGGAGAGGATGTGGAGCAAGGGGATCTCTCCTCCACTGCTGGAGGGAGTGCAAGCTTGTACAGCCACTTTGGAAATCAATATGGCACTTCCTTAGAAAATTGGGAATCCATCTCCCCCAAGACCCAGCTGTAGCACTCTTGGGCATATACCCAAGGAATGCTCAATCATACCACAAGGGCATTTGCTCAGCAATGTTCGTATCAGCTTTGTTTGTAATAGCCAGAACCTGGAAACAACCTAGATGCCCTTCAACTGAAGAATGGATAAAGAAAATATGGTACATATACACAATGGAGTACTACTCATGACGTTTTCACGCAAATGGTTGGATCTATAAAAAATCATCCTGAGTGAGGTAACCCAGACTCAGAAGGACAAATATAGTATGGAGTCACTTATAAGAGGATACTAGATGTAAAACAAAAAAGACTAGACTGCTACCCAACTCCAAGGAGGCTACCCATTAAACGGGACCCTAGGGAAGACACAGTGATCACCCAATGACAGAGAATTGGATGAGATCTACATGAACAACCAGGATGACTGTGGGAGTAATGAAGGGCAAGTTTCAAGGAAAAGAGAGCTTAGGGGAGCAGGAGATCCCAGTTGGATCAAGACAGAAAGGGAACGCAAGGAATAACAGACCATGTTAATTGAAGACCCCATGAGAACAGGAAGAAGCAAAGTGCTAAAGAGGTCCCCTGAAATCCACAATGATATATCCTCTGTAGCCTGCTGGCAGTGGTCAAGAGAAAGCCTGATCTGACCTAGTCTGGTAATCTGATGTCTAAACACCCTAGCAGTCGTCTTGGAACTCTCATCCAAATACTGATGGAAGTGGATGCAGACATCCTCAGCCAGGCCCCAGGTGGAGCTCCAGGTGTCTAACTGTCGAGAAGGAGGAGGGTCTGCAAGAGCGTGAATTGTTGAATCCAAGATTGCAAAAAGCACAGGGACAAATAGCCAATTGATTGGAAGCATTTGAATTGTGAGCCAATGGCTGTGGAGCCCCCAGCTGGATCAGGGCCCTCTGGATAAGTGAGACAATTGAATAGCTTGATCTGTTTGGGAGGTGCCCAGGCTGTGGGACCAGGAACTGTCCTTGGTGCATGAGCTGGCTGTTTGGAACCTTGGGCTTAAACAGGTGCACATGCTCGGCCTGGAGAGAGGGGATGGGACCTGCCTGTACTGAATCCACCAGGTTTAGGTGAGTCCCCAGGGGTGTCCTGGAGGACATGGGAATGGAGAGGAGAGGCTGGGACGAAGGTGGGGGTGGGGGTGGGAGGGGGAGGACACAGGAACCCATGGCTGATGTATAAAATTAAAACTAATAATAATAATAATAATAATAATAATAATAATAAATTTTTAAAATTTTTCTTAATAAAAAAGAAAAGTAACTAGTAAAAAGAAACATTCTAAATTGGGTGAGATCCTCTTGCAGAAGCAGACAGCAGCAGTTTGAATTAGCAGTTTCAACCATACAGCCCGAGGAAGATCACTGTTGATTCTCTCACTTGGCAGCCATGGAAGGAGAATGAACTGAACAATCAAGAACTGGGGTAAATTGGCAATGAAACCTAGGACCTTAAGAAGTTAAAACAGAGTGGGGAGATGAGCTGAGACCAGAGGACCTGTCAAATATTTGCAGGGACACCATCTTCACCCACTGGAATTGTGCACCACAGGGAATGGCTGCAACAGAAAATGGAAACTACTCCATTAAGTGATATAATCCAAGTCCAGAAAAACAGATACTGCTGTTCTAAATGTGATTTTCATAGCTTTCTATTTTTATGTGTCTGTGTGTGTATGTGGGAGTGAGTGACTAGTGAGTCCAAGAAACAAAAAAAGGTTCTATTAAAATATCAGTGGGATGGTCAGGAAGGCAAAACAATACATGTGTTTTGAAAGTTAAACAAGGAATAATGGACATAGGACTATATTAGGTAGGAAGAGACTGGAGAAAGGGAGGAAACAGAGGGGTTGAACCAATCAAAACATTAAGAATTAAAATGCCTTATGGAAACTTGTTACTAAGTAATCTAATAAAACAGACAAAGTACAAAAGAAACCAAACATATAAAAATCAATACAAAGTGAGGTTAGAAAAAGCTGAAAACAGAAAATTTTGGGCATGATGGTGGATGACTGAGGAATCTCATGCCCTTATGTTGTTTGTGAATGTCATCACAAATGTGAGGAAATGAGTTGCACCTGCTTAAGTGGAGCAAATAGAAACTTACAAACCAGTAATCACATCCTTTTTTATTTTTTCCAATACTCTATTCAGTATTTGTGTACTATTGAGAAGAACATTTTATAATTACACATTAATTCATGTTAAAGAAAGTAAGTATATTTTTAAGCTGTTGAAATAAATGA
This sequence comes from Onychomys torridus, assembly GCF_903995425.1. Lineage (NCBI taxonomy): Eukaryota > Metazoa > Chordata > Mammalia > Rodentia > Cricetidae > Onychomys > Onychomys torridus. The sequence goes on from NW_023412695.1 coordinate 87,487, forward strand.
AAGAAAGAAAGAAAGAAAGAAAGAAAGAAAGAAAGAAAGAAAGAAAGAAAGAAAAAAAGAAAGGAAAGAAGGAAGGAAGGAAGAAAGAAAGAAAGAAAGAAAGAAAGAAAGAAAGAAAGAAAGAAAGAAAGACACACCGAGAGAAAGAAATGATGGGGAGATATAGTCAAATAGAAGGAGAAGAAACAAGGAAGGAAGTAAGAAAGCAAAATATTTGTAAAATAAGAAGAAAGGAAGTCAGGAAGGAGTGAGAAGAAAGATAAATGAGAGAGAGTGGGAGGGAGAGAGAAGCAAGGAAGGAAGAAAGGAATTGAGTTTGGTTTTAGGTTGTGGGTTAAATGACAGCTGTTGTCTGTACACAACCCTCATGGAATAACAGCATGAGACCATGTTCCCAACAAACATCATCCTATAATTTTGAACTGTGTTACTGACTGGGTGTAAATTCACTGAAATGTTCTCAGAACAACATCACAAAAGTGTTCATTATTTTTTATTTCACTGATGCAACAGTTGACCATACATGTAGGAAATATGACATCATTTAGGATACTCACAGTCCAAGATTTTTAAAGCTCTCCTTCCTGGTGTTGTACTTACTGAAAGGCCATGAACTTTCCCAAGAAGATGTTGTCAGTTGAGTCGACCCTCCTGCCACACCTGTGCAGATGGGAAAAAAATACACTTTTTGACAAAATGTTTCATCCTCAGAGTCGATGTGGCATTTGATACTCCTTGAATGACAATGACTAAGACATATCTGTACCATGTTCTTGAGATTTGAGTATTGGAGTATCCAACAACATTCAGTGTATTGTGGCAAGAGTCAATGTTAAAGTATAAAAACAGTGACCAACAGCCACCATACTGTGAGACCACTCCTCTGCTCAGACCTATGCAATCACTGTGTTTTTCTTTACAGCCAATGCATTCTGCACAAGAAAGTACCCTGTGTTCATACTGGTCACATCCACTGAAACATCATTCTCACTTTTAAATATTCACTTCTTTTTATTTTAAAAAAGAGTTAATTGTATATTAGGAAATATAATCTGTAAAGATTTATTTTTTATTGTATACATAAAAGTCTGTGTCATTTCAGACCTGAAGCATTACTTACCTGATCATGTCTCATGCTGTGGATCAACACAGACCTAAAGACCAATGAAAGTACTGAGATCTCACCATTTTGATTCCTTTCTTTCTTTATTTTTTTTTTGAGAACATATCCCTGCAGACCAGAAGAGGGTGCCAGATCTCATTACAGATGGTTGTGAGCCACCATGTGGTTGCTGGGAATTGAACTCAGGACCTTTGGAAGAGCAAGCAGTGCTCTTAACCTCTGAGCCATCTCTCTAGCCCCCTTGATTCATTTCTTAACTCAACAGTGAACAGAGTCATTTCCCCCAGTGAATTGGACAACAAAAGCTCTGCTTCATGTGCACAGCTCCCTCAATCATGCCTGAATATCTTCTATGATGTTCTAGTCCCTTATAGTCACTGAAATATCAGCCAGAAATAAGAACATGTACTAGTAACTCATTATATCTGGTCAATCAGGGACTTACTTATCTTATACTGACTCAAGTGCATCCTTTGCTTGAGGGGAAGTGGTAAATTGCATTCCTCAATTTCTCTGCTTCTGAAGATCTCACACAGATCCCATGAGATTGATTTTCAGTGATTTCATGAGCCAAGTTAGGAAAGACTGCTTCTTTCTTGTTCTGGAGACACCCAATATCGGCAGTTCAGAGAGAGTATTTCCTAATCTCCCTAATACCCTGTACTGATAAAGAACCTATCTCCATAATCAAACCTAGATCTTTTGTTTTCCGTGCATTACAAGTTAGAATTCATTGTTATTTTCTGTTTTTTTTTTTTCTGTATTCTCTCCTCTTGAATCCTTAAAGTTATAAGAATGGCAGATGTAAATTTTAATAGTTAAGTATATAAAAGCCCAAAAGGAGAAATAAAACTTGAGGCACAGCCATCCTGTCAGTTTGACACCATATTTTGACATTAATAACTCTCTGTTGTAGACAGTAGCATTATTTCCACTGTCAATACCTGTCCTTAGAAACAGATATGATAAGTGATTCTTTCAATCCAAAAGTTGAGTGTGTCAGACTGGATAGTGGAAGATCTTTAATATGCCTAACATGATGCAAACAGAGCCACCTAAGTCCATGAATATAAAGCAATGAGATACATTTGCAACACACCAAACTGCATTTTGTGTTCCCATCTGCTATCCTGTTCACTTTGTTGATATTTATTTTATGCTTTTGATTGTAAAAAATTTCCATTTTAGAGGACTTGAGAGAAGACACTGTGGTAAGGAAAACTTGAAGCTGTGTGAGAACAGCTGGGGTAGTTCACAGCACCCACATGTTTGTAACTCAAGTTCAAAGAGGATCTGACAACGGATTCTCTCCTCTGGAGGCACTTCCATCTCATGTTGCACATATATGCATGCAGGAATAATATTAAGATTCACAAAACAAAAAGATATAATAAAGAAATCTTTTTAAAAGTAAGTTTTCATTTTTAAACAAAGATTTTTTTTCATAGACAAATGTCAAGTGCAAATAAGACTTTTCAGATTTGACTCAAATTCAGTGTCCTCTAAGTACAGTCTGTCATGACAGAAAAACTGTCATTTCCAAGGTTAATGTCACATCACAAGAGGGACCTGATGTTTATGATGCCACCAGGCATATGCTTTCTTTGCATTGCAGGAGTAAAGGATAAAGTGGTTAACTTTAATGAATTACTAATGTCATTCCTTTTTAAAACATGCATCATAAAACAATAATATGTTCTGAAATAGCTTCATAAGAAAATTAAGTTAATATGACTTTGCATTTCAATTTTTCATACTTACTAATTTTACAAAATTCATAATACACTCAAGTAAATGCATGCACATGAGATATGTAAAAATGAAACTGAAGTATGTGAAAAACTTTAACTTTGTCCAAACTAAAATAAAGAACTAATTGTGAATACAAATACAGCTGATGAGGAAAGCCCTGCCCTGCCATCCACAAAGCAATGTCCTCTATTAGCCACAATGATGGTCAGTAAGGGAAGGCATGTGATCAGTTTGTACTCATCTTTGGATTATTTTTGAAACAGGATAGGTAGCTCAATCCCAAGCAAAAGAGGGAGGTTTCAAGCAAATCATTTTACCTCTGGTCATTCAATACAGACTGAGGTACTGCCTGTCTAACTCATATATGTAACGTTACATAAGAATATCTTACACTCAAGATAAAGATTTATATCTATATCTTCCAGGATTGTGTGTGTGTCCTATATATCCATGAGAAAGTTTACTGTAGTTATGAAAACATGGTAATTATACTGCAAACTATAATCATACTTCTGCTATAAAAATAATACTACTGCAAAAAATAGTCTACATATCAGGAAGGGTAAGATGAATTAACACATTGACTCTCTACTACAATTCTTCAACACCTTCATAAGCTGACAACATTATCCTGGCATTACCAACAGTCATACTCTGTCAAAGACTCATTCTTGTGAGTTCTCTGTCTGTCCCACAGATCTGTTTCTATACAAGATTCCCATTACTAGACATCAGCTACTAAGAAGGCCCCCTCCTCTTTGCTGGCTCAGCTGCTCAGACTGAAATACAAAGTACTCACCTTTCTTCTTACCTCTACATGATGATGTGTTCAATGGGCAGATCATTAACAAGGAGCACTGTGTGAGTCATCTGAGGTAGATATTTTGTCTCTGTGACCTCATCTCCCTCCAGAACTATAATTAATTTTCATTTCACCTGAAGGGGCAATAACAGTGCTGACTTTGGAAGACAAAATAATTTCTCAAACTTTTTCCAATTACTAATTAACAAGCATACTTAAAAGGATCTTGTGAATAGCTCCCAATTGATGAGTTGTTTTGAAGAGCTATTGAGTTTTTATGATCCCTGAAAGCAGACCAGCATCATATAGAAAGTGCTAGAAAATTTGAGGCCAGATTTGTAAGAAAGTTAGAAAAGTATCTATGTCCCATTGGATTTCAGGACTTAGTAATTTCATGCAAGAGAGATTAACACAGTTTTTATGATCTACATAAATTCTACTTAAATGTTTGAGTATTTTATTCATGCATATGTGATTATGTCAAGTGTACCTGACATTATCTCCTTTCTAATTCCTTTCTTTTCTGACACCACAATTCCCTCAAACATCATACACTTAGTTGAGAGAGAAAAAAAGAAAGGAAGACAGACAGGAAGAAAGGAAGGAAGGAAGGAAGGAAGGAAGGAAGGAAGGAAGGAAGGAAGGAAGGAAGGAAGGAAGGAAGGAAGGAAGGAATAAAAAAGAAAAAAGAAAGAAAGGGAAGGGAAGGAAGAAAAGAGACTGCTAACTGATCCTAATACATGCCTAGTGCAAGGACATCTATGAAAGCAAGGTTAGCCTCTTTCTAAGTGTCAGAATTCTTAAAGAATTCTGACACTTTCTCTCCCAGAAGTGCCCAACAGCTCTTCAAGTAGGAGTGGGACCTTCTGACAACATGCATTATGCTTGGATTTTGCCTTCTTCACCTTGTGCAGATTTTGTGTGTACTGTAATAACAAGCAAATTCCCATGAACAAGTTCCATGTTCTGCCTGAACAAAACTCATTACCTTGGAATCATCTGCTACCTCCTGTTCTTATACTCTTTCTGCCTCTTCTTCCATGAAGATTCCTGAGTCTAGGGAGGAAGAGTATGCTGCAGATATCCCATTTTATCCCTGGGAACTCCAGGGTCTCTTATTCTGCACCTTGAATGATTGTTCACTTCTGTGTTAATCACTATTGATTGCAAAAGAAAATGCTTTTAGGCTGAGGTTGATAGATAGACTTTATCCTCCAGCACAAAATATGAGCTTGAAGGTGTTTATCACTAGGACAACTTAGAAGAATATTAGTATTAGTTTCACCCCCAGAGTCTCTGTACTCTCTAGCCATAAATTCTTATCCCTTATAACAATGCCAGGCATGGGTGCCATCTTGTGAATTCAGCCTTCAAATAGTTCATGAAAAAATTTATTATACCCATGGTGATCATGAAACTATTGAACCACATTTGTTGTTGGTGTTGCTCACAAGGTTCGTAGCTCCATAATATTTATAATTATGTCTAAACAGTGAAAATTACCTAGTATAAGTGGAGCTTCCACCATTCATTCTGCATGTTCTTTCACTCAAGTATGTGATATCTTTACCAATAGGGTCTTACAATCTAGGGCTGATAGACTCCTAAATATTACAGGCTATTCACATTGTTCTTGGTTTCCTCACTCTATTTCTTAACTTGCAAGCAACTAACTTGCCCCATTTTCGAGACTTGGCAGAAGAATATAGTCAGGCAATCAGAGAAAACTATCAAAAGAAGTGGGACTAAAGAGGAAAACATGATGTTAAAATTGTTGTTGAATATTAGTCTAAGATGTGTTACATTGGCTTATGCTGTGTAACATTTGCTTAATGATGCAAAGATGTGTTGTATTCTTTTCCGTTGCATTTGTTTAATTTTGTGAAGCTGTCTGAAAATCATAGTCACTCCCTTAACATGCACACTCACACAGACATACATAAATATTCTCAATATATAAATACAACCTGCTTAGTCTATACAGTGTTACCTGTATGTATAAAATTTCAGTGTTGAAAATTTGATATTTGATGACCTGTTCAGTGGCTCTTCCCTGGGAAAAACTGTTACTCACAATCTCAGCACTTCTTGGTTTTCTGTAGTTCTCTGTCTATGGGTGGGGACTCAAAAGATTTGGGTCCTTCCATATTACCATGTCGATCAATAACATCCTTGTTTATATCTTGTTTAGGAAGCCACATTAATGATACTTCTTGGGTATAGCCTCTATGACATTAGTAGAACCTGCATTCTCATAGCCAATTTCCTCTTCCTCTAGTTCTTAAAAATCTTTTCTGATTCTCTTCCACTGTGATCCAGGAGCCTGTAGAGCAGTTCTGGTTAGATGAATCAAATGGGTCTGAGCACCACATGGTCTCTTGTTCTCTTCAATTGATTTCCTTCACTGTAAATGCCTCCATCTATTGCAAAACACATTTCCAGGATGAGGGGTGAGGCCTATACTTTTCTGTAGTATAAAGACAAATATTTACTATAGGCTAGGATCCTAATGTAAACTGTGGAGTTCAACTCCAAAGCTACAACAAAGAAAAAAAGGATATAGATAGGAGGTAGATTATTGAATCTACTCTGAAAAAAGATATAGAAATGGTAGAATAAAGAGTAGCCTGGAAGCACATGAATTATGAACCAACGGCTGTGGAGCCCCCCACTGGATCAGGCCCTCTGGATAAGTGAGACAATTGAATAGCTTGAACTGTTTGGGAGACATCCAGGCTGTGGGACCAGGACCTGTCCATAGTGCATGAGCTGGCTGTTTGGAACCTTGGGCTTACACAGGGACACTTTGCTCAGCCTGGAAGGAGGGGACTGGACCTGCCTGTACTAAATCCACCAGGTTTAAATGAATCCTCAGGGGAGTCTTGGCCCTGGAGGAAATATGGAATGGAGGGGAAGGAGGGGGAAGGTGGAGGTGGGAGCAGAGGGGGAAGGACAGGGGAACCCATGGGTGATATGTAAAATTAAAACACAAATATAATAATAAAAAATGAAAAAATAAATAAAAAAGAGTAGATTACTAAATCTACTTTGAAAAGAAAAGGAGAGGATATAGATTAAAAAGTAGATTATTGAATCTACTGTTAAAAAGCAACTACTAGTTTTAAATATTTTACAATGGATTGGATTTTTGTATATTATATTGATATATTATACATATATGTATACAAATTATGTATATTGATACCAATTTGAGATTGATATATTATACATATACTTCTAATCTTGTTCAGGATATTGTACCTATACAGTTCATTTAATAATGTAGTGTAAATTGCTAATTCTTGAAAGTTATTTTTACCGATTAAGATATAAAGAACTGAAAGGTAGTAGTTAGTCATTACATGAACTTGTAGTCATATTAGGAATGTTTTCAAGGTCAAGCAGAGATATACTTTTGATAGACAGGTCATCTTCAGACCCTTCAGAGATCTATAGAATATGGTATTTAAGATATTTTAATAACAGTTTTTTTCATTTTTTATGACTATGAGACATGTCTGCTCCTGGCAGCTCTAACCTACTTCAGAAATGATATGGGCATTGAAGAAACTGCATATGGAGTTAACTTTCCTTGTGGCAAAAGTTGGGCACTGGGCAAGAAAGTGCCCTTGCTTCAACTGTTGACAGTATGCTGTCCAAAATGGACAAGCAGGACATAAAACAAAGACAAGTGTGTTTGCAGCATTGACAATAGGCATCCTCTGAGACCAGGACAATATGACACCAAAGCTGAAGTGGCTTTGCAATCTGGAAATGTACAGTGCCCCTTCGTTCAAAGGCAGCTGAACAGGCAATGGGCCAATGCCTCCTGGTGTGCAGTAGAGCAATAGCTGGGACAGTTAAGTTATTCTTGGAGGAGTAATTAGACTGAGGGAGTCTGGCCTATCAATGGTAGACTGGCAATTAATAAAGGAGATGAAGCCACCCACAAGCTGAGAAGAACAGAAAACTGAATTCCAAAAATACCAGCAATTTCCAGAATTTAAAATCCTAAATCATGACATCACACTGATGGGATTCAAGTTTATCTGATACATGGAATACTTGCAGCATATATGAGGTCGAGCTGTAGGCCTTGTGTACATCCTACTTCACAAATGAGTCTGTCAGATATGCTAATCCTGTAGGCTGAAGATGATGACCCAAAGTGTAGAGAAACCTCTGGTAACTGTCAAGAAAGCTGGATTTTTTTTTTTCATAACTCACGTTTTTTGGAAGTTGCTTATTTGCACTTCCTATTTTACTAGGAAGCATTACTTCCTTCTCAGGTCTCTGAGGGAGTTGAAGTTTAGATAGTTATAAATTTTCTTGTTAAAGAAAGAATTTCAGAAAAGAAACTAGGAGGTGTTAAAATGTGTAAGTTTGAAAGACATCATAAGACAGTTTTCTGTTGCTAATACAAGATATGAGAGATAATGAATTAGGTAGATTTTGAATTCACCAAAATAAGAGAGATAATGAAGTATTTTCTCTGAATTTGTCAAATGTAAATGGACTAGATATTGTTGATGTATTTATTGCTTGTATATAATATATAGTTATTGTACTTATTATATGTAGTTTTTCTTATATTAGTTATAATGGTTTTATTTATTTTTCTATTATTATTTAGGGGTGAAAGCCTTAGAGAGATCAGGGAAATAGGGAAAGCCACAGCTAACCTTACCTTACCAACTTGGCAGCTTCCAAATGTGAGTTCCTTCCTGTCTACCTACACCTATATGCCTTGGTGTTCTACTATCTTATTTGTTCTGTCTGTCCAGCTACATCACTTCTTCTTCCTGCCCAGCTCCGTCACTTAATTCTGTTTGTACCAATCTTCAGACCTCCATTGTTAACTAGTATTGGAATTTATGTGTGTCACCACACCTGGCTCTGCTTCCAGTGTGGCCTTGAACTTACATAGATACAGACAGGACCCTGCCTGCCAAGTAATAGGATTAAGGGTGTGTGCTACCATTGCTTGACTTCATTGATTATTTAAAATGGCTTGCTTTTTCCTCTGATTGACAGGCAAGCTTTATTTATTAAAACACAAATAAAATGTCAGCACATTTCAGTACAAGTAATATATCACCCAAAATTGAGACTTTCTAAAAAATGAAGAGAACTACTACATGACCCATCTGTTCCATTTCTTGAAGTACACGCAGAGAATTGAAAATAGAGATAGTTTCAAATCTGCATTTATTGCTGCTCTACTCCTTATAACAAGGAAATGGAACCCATATAGATATCCATAAACAAAAGAATTAATATTTAAAATTGGGATCATATATATAATGGAATGTTATTCAGTTTAATTAAAATGAAATCAAAGACTGCCAGAAAATGATGTATTTAAAGAGTGTATATTAATCAGTAATGACATCCAAACTCATTTAAAAAAATCCTGGATTTTCCTACTCACATGCAGATCCTAGTTTATAATGTATACATGTTAACAGCTGTGAGTTAATGTTTGAAATGTAATATTTGTAATGTAATATTTGAATGGAATCCAAGAGCAGTTTAAGTGATGAGGTAGGAAAAAATTCAGGCAACAAGACAATTGTAGCATGAAATATGGTAGAAAGATAGTGTTTTTTCTTCTTTCAACTCTGTCAGTATTTGTTTAGTGTGTGTGTGTGTGTGTGTGTGTGTGTGTGTGTGTGTGTGTGTGTGTGTGTTTTGATATGGTGGATAATGGAACAAAAAGCAATTTATAAAGAAAGAAAAAGCCCTATACAAAGCTCTATGGTTTTAGAATGGTGACACCAAATGAAAAGAAGTTCACTGAGATAAATAGAATTTGGAATTGACCAAGTGATTGTTTGAATGTTTACTTTAAACGCTCTGTGTGATATTTTTATTTTATTTTTATAATTTTTTAGGTCTGAAAATTCATTTATTTATTTATTTATTTTTCTTTATTATTATGTGTTTTAAATTTTATACATCAGCCATGATGTAATACTTAAGGATATGTTCAGCATATTTTACAATCAGTTAAATGAAATTCAAAATGACTCATGAACTCTATCTTATACATGTCAGAATGGCTAAGATAAATAACACAATGGTCATCTCATGCTGGTGGGATGTAGAGCAAAGCAAGGAAACACTCTACTGCTTGTGGGAGTTCAAACTTGCACAGCCTCTATTGAAATAAATATGTTGGGTTTCTAGTAAATTGCCAATGTGTCTAACTCAAAATCATAACACTTGTGGGCATATACCCAAAGTGAGCAGATGCAGAGTCCCATAGCCAAATATTAGGTGGAGGTTTCTGGGAATTCTGAGTCGGCGGAGGAAAAATTAGAAGAACCAGAGAGTTCAGGGACACCAGGAGAACAAGAACTACAGAATCAACTGACAAAGACTTAGGGGGACTTGCTGAGATCAGGGAGACTATATGGGTCAAATCTAGGCCCTATGCATATATGTTATAGGTGAGTATCTTGCTGTTTTGTGGAATTACTGATAGTGGTTGCTTCTTATGAAAACTTTTTCCTCCTATTTGGCTGCCTCATACAGCCTTTATGTGATTGTATGTCACTGGGCTTTTTTTGCTTGTTATGACATGTTTGATTGATTTCCCTGGGAAGACTGCTTTTTTTCTGAGTAGAGACAGTAGAGGTTGTGTCTGAAGGAGAAGAGAGGTGGAATTGAGAGACTAGGGGTAGGAAAGTGGGGGAATTGTGGTTTGGATATAATGTTTGAGAGATTAATAAAATTAAGTATTTTAAATGTATTTATATTACATTATATTAAGATTTCTAAAGATCTACAAAGCTCTTTGTGATTCCAAGTTTTTCTTCATACTCATACTTCATTAGATCTTCTTCTCATATTTGACTGACTATGTTCCTTTGCTCAACACTATAAAATTGTCTGGGTTATTGCTTTGAAACAATAAATAAATTGAAGAAAACTAAGAAGAAAATCAATATCCTGGAAAGTTTAGAAGTTTATGATGCCCAGAAGATTAGACATTATTGCTAAAGATACCATATAGTTGAATCATACGCCAATTAAAACTCAAGCTGCAAGTCACCTGGAAACTTCATTTAGCTGGATGAAGTTTTCATAGTTCTAGAAGTAATCATAAATCATACCTAGCTGTGAACCTAGAAAGCTATAACAACAAGAAGCCTGGTTCAATAGGGTGATAAACATCATGGGAGTAACTCACATCTTCACATGACGGGATTCATCCTATGTGATATTATCAGGGACAAGAATATGTGTCTAGGAGGTACACAGAGCCTGTGTTCAATCCACTGAATAAATATTAAGACCTTTAATAAAACAATCAATCAAACAAATATTTGTTGATGTTATTGTTGCTTTTATTTGTTTGAATTTTACAACAGCGTTTTTCTGTCTAGCCTTGGCTGGTCTGGTATTCACTCTGAAGACAAGGCTATCTTCAAAGTCAAAGACTTCTACATGTGTCTGCCTCCCAAGTTCTGGGATTAAAGGCAAGCACTACCACTGCCCAGCCATAATTTTGATCCAATTAAGCAAGAATTACTTCTGTGCACAGCAAAACGGTCATGAAACTGAGTCCCCTGATATGGGTCTTAGTAGAATAGCCACATGATAAATTTCTAGATATGTTTTACATGTGAAAATAATAATCTTTGTGTGCCTGTGGAATTGGGTAACATTGGAATCTTGCAAGCAAAATACAGGAGCAGATAGCAGTTTAAGATTAACAGGCAGAACACCTTGCGTTCTGGGAAAGGATAGAGGTCAAAATAAAGTTAAGGTGTGGAGCAAGTCAAATTCCAGAAACCAGGGAGTTGAGTTTAAAAGTAAACAGAAATTAACTTATTTTGAAATTGTAACAAGATGGCTACCAATAATAAGATAGAGTTCATCACCTGGCAAAAACCTAACACTATTAGTCTGCTAAAAAGGACATAGCAATAAACTGGCTACTAAACTCTTATCTTTAAGATGATTTATCAGAATATTTCTCAAATCTCATTAGAGAAGCTTCTTTTTTCAGTCTGTGGGGATTGACACATTTTCCCAGATTACGCAAGGTACTGAAAATAAGATATGCTAGAGGGTCCAGCTAAAAATGGGTCATCTATATAATACCTCTTCCTCCCAAGAATCAAGGATCACCATGAAAGAAGAGGCAGAAAGCATGTTAGAATTTTCTGGTGGTGTATGGTTCCAAGGAATCTGGTTTTGCTCAGACAGAACAGAGCTCTTACACAGGTAAATTTTCTTTTTATAACCCTATGAATGAAACCTGCACAGATCAATTTAGAAAAATCCCAGTAAGTGGAGGTGTTCAGGAAGTCCCAGTCATAGCTGAAGAGCTAATGACCACAGATGGCTTCTGATAGAGGATGTATCAGATTCTCAACGAATTTTATACTAATCATGTTTCCATAGATGCCTACCTACTACTCACATAGTAGCATCACTAAGTAGACATTTTTTCTTATGTTAAGAAACACATGAAAATTGAAAGGAATTGTGGTGTGTGGATAAAAAAGGAACTGAAAGGAAATGCTCACTTGTAGGCATGACTAAAACACATATGCATGAATAGAACACTCAAATGTTTTAAGTAATAAGTGATATAAACACTCTAAAAGTTAACTAAGTTGGTTTGTGTTGGAAGAAGTCAGTGAAGTGTGGAATCCAAAGACACACAGAAACTTCTCTAACATTCTCATGAACCTTAATTCAGAATTTCTACCATCTTCCCCAGGTGCCCTGGTCAGCCTTCAGGGATCATGAAAACTCATTGCCTCTTCCATACACTTTATCCCTTTGGATAAAATCACTAGGAACTCTAAAGCATCGTTGCTAATTAACAACCAGAACTTTTTCATAAATGATCTAGTGTCCCAAAGCGAGCTCTGTCACTTTCATTGCCACCACAGTTGAAATGAAAATTAAAGTTCAGGAGGGAGGTGAGGTCACAGATTCATAGGCCACTACATCTGCCTTGTTATAACTCTCCCACAGTGATGCTTATTAATAAGATTAATTCTTCCCAATTAACCCACAATTCTGCAGAGAAAAGAAGCTAGGTGAGTGCTTTGTGTCTCAGTCTGAGTGGCAGAGTCAGCAAGGAAGGAAGGTCTGAGTAATGTTCCTGTCTGGTAATGGGATAGAGGATAGAAACAGATCCATGGAATAGATAGAAAAGGCATATGAATAATTTCATAAGTAAAAGATGAGTTAGACAGATCAAACTATTTCTAACCTTGTCTCTGTTGTTTCTTAATGTAATGTAAGACCCATCCCAAGGGTGACTTTGGGTTACACCAGGATAATGCAGCTGATCAGAGAATTTACTGAAGGGTTGTAGTAATAAGACAATATGAAAATTCACCTCAGCTAATATGATGTATAGACTCTCTTTTTGGTATTATTTTAGTTGAATTTACTATGGTTTCATGTCCTAGTAAACATTAGGAAATAGAAATAAAAGAAGCACACACCCCAGGGAAGTGCAGGATGTGACAAGGTTTGTTAAGTAAAAAGTCTGTAAGGGACACTAAATTTATGATCTAGTTATAGAACCAAAAACTGAATCGGTATTGAATAGCCATTGCTACAGTAACTGGTTTGAAACCTCTGCCTCTTGTACTTGAAAAAGGAAAATGGAAGCAAAGGTCCACTATGAGTATCAGACAAGGACAGCCAGTTCCAACTGTATCCTGAGTTACTTCCCGTGCTTTCATCACACTCTGTTATTAAGCACACCCTGATGGCATGTCTTCACTCACTGTTTATCCTTATTGCTAAAGGAAGACAGAGCCTTGTACATGAAGTTCCAGGGTTCTAACTCTCAAATAAATTGGTACTAGCATTTAGTATGCTATATCTCACTGACCAATATTTAGTATTTCACGTTACTCAGATTCCGCATTATTATCTCCTATGCAGCTCCTCTCTTTGAATGCATCATAAATATCATTACAATAGATTCATCAATATAATAAAAATCAAATAAGCCAGATGTGTGGTGAAGACTTTTTATCCCAGGAATTGGGAGGCAGAGAAAGGCAAAAATCTGTTATTTTGAGCCCAACAGGATCTATTGAGTTTGAGGGCAGCTACAACTACATAGTGATACCCAGTCATGACAAATCACACAAAAAGCAGCAAGTACAGGGTCAATTTTAAAAGAATAGTTTAGGAACTTAATGTTCTTCACATGCTATTATTTGTTAGTTACATATTAGTGTTTCATGTTATATTTTGTAAACATTAATAGTGTTAGTAATTCCTCTGTATTACCAATGATAGCCCTTACCCGTGTAATGATAACAACTTACATTTTTTGTGGCATCATAAACATTATGTACTGGAGGCCTCCAAACAGTTCAAGCTAAACAACTGTCTCACCTATCCAGAGGGCCTAGTCCAATCCCATGGGGGCTCCACAGCTATTGGTCCACAGTTCATGTGTTTCCACTAGTTTGGCTGGCCGTCTCTGTGTGTTTTCCCATCATTATTTCAAAGTCCCTTGCTCATAGAACCCCTCCTCTCCCTCACTGATTGGACTACTGGAGCTCAGCCTGGTGCCTGGCCATGGATCTCTGGATATGTTCCATCAGTCACTAGATGAAGGCTCTGTGTGATGACAGTAAGGGTATTTCCTAGTCAGATTACCAGAGTAGGCCAATTCAGGCACCCTCTCGACTATTGCTAATAGTCTAAGATGGAGAAATCCTTGTGGATTCCTGGGAACTACCCTAGCACCCTGTTTCTCCTTATGCCTATGATTTCTGAATTTATTAGGGTATCTCTTTCCTTGCTCTCCCACTCTGTCCCTGTTTCAGCTTGAACCTTCCATTCCCTTATGTTCTAATTCCCCATTCCTTGCACTCCATTACACCAGCTCACCCCAAGTTTGCTCATGAAGATCTCATCTATTTCTTCTTTGCTGGGCTATCTACATGTCCCTCTTAGAGTTCTCCTTGTTAGCTAGTTTCTCTGGAGCTATGGGTTGTAGTCTGGTTATCCTTTGCTTTACATCTATTATCCACTTATGAGTGAGTTCATACCGTGTTCGTCCTTCTGAGTCTGGATTACCTCACACAGTATATTTTCTAGTTCCATCCATTTGCCTCCAAATTTCATGATATCATTTTTTTACTGCTGAGTAGTATGCCATTGTGTGTATGTGCCATATTTTCTTCATCCATTGTTCAGTTGAGTTGTATCTAGGGTGTTTCCAAGTTCTGGATATTACAAATAATGCTGCTATGAACATAGTTGAGCATGTTTCCTTGTGGTATGATTGAACATTCATTGGGTATATGCTCAAGAGTGGCAGAGCTGGATCTTGAGGTAGATTGATTCCCAATTTTCTGAGAATCTGCCATACTAATTTCCAAAGCGGTTGTACAATTTTGCAATTCCACCAACAGTAGAGGAGTGTCCCCTTGCTCCACATCCTCTCCAAGATAAACTGTTATCAGTGTTTTTTATCTTAGCCATTCTGACAGGTGTGGGATGGAATCTCAGAGTTGTTTTGATTTGCATTTCTTTCATGACCAAGAATGTTGAGCAATTCCTTAAGTGTCTTTCAGGTGTTTGAGATTCTTCTGTTGAGAATTCTCTGTTTAGTGCTGTACTCCATTTTTAAAATTGGATTGTTCAGTGCTTTGATGTCTAGTTTCTTCAATTCTTTATATATATTGGAGATCAGCCCTCTGTCAGATGTGGGATGGGTAAAGAAATTTTCCCATTCTGTAGGCTGTCATTTTGTCTTACTGACTATGTCCTTTGCTCTACAAAAGCTGCTCAGTTTCAGAAGGTCCCATTTATTAATTGTTGCTCTCAGTGTCTGTGCTACTGGTGTTATATTTAGGAAGTGATCTCCAGTGTCAATGCATTCAAGATTAATTCCTAATTTCTCTTCTATCAAGTAACTAGATTTATGTTGATGTCTGTGATCCACTTGGACTTGAGTATTGTGCATGGCAACAGATATGGATCTATTTGCAATCTTCTACATGTTGACATCCAGTTATGCCAGCACCATTTGTTGAAGATGCTTTCTTTTTCCATTGTACAGTTTTGGCTTCATTGTCAAAAATTAGCTGTTCATAGGTTTGTGGGCTAATGCCAGTGTCTTCAATTTGATTCCATTGGTCCACATGTCAGTTTATATGCCAATAGCAAGCTGTTTCTACTACTATAGCTCTAAAGCAGAGCTTGAAGTTAAGGATTGTGATCCCTCCAGAGGTTGCTTTATTGTACAGGATTCTTTTAGCTATCCTAGGTTTTTGTTTTTCAATATGAAGTTAAATATTGTTCTTTCCAGGTCTGTGAAGAATTGTGTTGGGATTTTGATGGGATTGCATTGAATCTGTAGATTGCTTTTGGTAAGGTTACCATTTTTACTATGTTAATCCTACCTATCCATGAACATGGGAGATCTTTTTCTTTTCTGATATCTTCTTCAAATTCTTTCTTCAGAGTCTTAATGTTATACAGGTCTTTCATGTGTGTTCCCATGTAAGTTAAGACTCCCTTAGGAAGAGAATTTGTACTTTAACTTATTTTTCCCAGAAATTCTAAAATCCAAGATGGCTGACACTAAACAGACCCAACTTCTGAAAACCCACAAGTCCACTTATCCCCATACCTTGCACGCTTTACCTTTATTCACTTGATTAAATATATACTTATTTAATCTAATTATTGTTTACATTTCCCTTCACTTCTGTATTGGTGAAATTATTAAGGCCACTCCACGTAGTTAAAAGGGAGGTTTATTTTGTGGGGTAACTTAAAATGAAGGGGTAGGTTGCAGAGTCTGGCAAAGATATAGCGCAGTCCGGTGGTGTTCTCTGGAGAACTCTGCTTGGTCTACCTCCAGTGTCCAGGGTCCCAGAACCAAGAGAGAGCCCTCCTCTCGATCCTTGGTCTTCAGCTTCCTCCTCCACCCTGCCGTGTGGGCGTGACCATTACCGACGCCTCATTGGGGGTTGGAACTTGCAGGCCAATGCTGGGATGGCTATCCACTACACTTCTGACCATTTTATGTGAATATGTAATCAAAATATAGCAAACAGATGTAAGTATATGCCACAGGTCATCCTCCCAAAGTCGTCTGTTATCCCTAGGACTTGGGAAGCACAGCTTCTAATAGATTCATAAATCCCATGCAGAGACCAACATCTGAAAAATATGAGGATACACTAAGCATCTCTGAAGTAATCTTGGGCACACTCTGCTCTTGCTCTCTTGGGCTAATGACCTAGACACTCTGTTGTGTCTTTATGATAGTGTTCAAGTTGGTAGGCCAACAGTGGTTTATACTTGTGTGCATAAGATTTGTTTTTAAAATATTTTCTTCTTATTTTCAATTGGTTTACAATATGATAAGGTTTCATATAAAACCTTTGTGAATATTTCTTTTTAATTGATTCTTTCTGCACTCCATATCTTTTTCTCCATTTATGTGCTACATCCTATTATACTAAATGCCCACTTCCATTGTGTTCTGTTGTTTTCTCTAACTTCCCATCTTTTATTCTAGTCACACAGGCATCACTCTCTATTGACAATTTCATGTATGAGTACTGTATTTATATCACTTCCTCCCCTCCCTCTCCCTACTCCAAGTTCTCCCTTGCAATCTCAAATTTATAGCCAATTTAATTATATATGTTTACATATATTTTGATAATTTGCCAAATTCATTTACTGTTGATTGTATGTATCTATTTTAGGGCTGACAACATGGTATTGAGTAACCAATTAAGGGACACATCCCTAGGGAAGACTGATTATCCCTTTATCTGTACATTTACCTGTAGCTCTTTATCCATATGTGGAGCCTTGACAGATTTCTAGGCATGTTGGCATGTGAAGTGGTGCTTCCTCTGGTGAAGTCTTGTTACATTTTGAAAAAAACTAATTTAACCTCTGCTCAAGTAGTCAGTGGAACTTGTATCCAATGAGACAGAGAAACTTCACTATTCACTAATTTTATTAATAAACTGACTTCAAAGACTCTAACACCTTCCACAGAAGATTTGATCAGCCTTCATGCATCAGGAAAACTCAAAGCCTCATAAAAATTCTTTGTCTCTGTGGAGATATTCGAAGGGAACTCTTTAGTATCTTTGTTAATCAATATCTGGAAACATTTTATGAATTCTTTTGTCTCCCAAAGTCAATACTATCATTGCCTTGGCAGGTGAAATGAAAACTGCAGTTGTGTAGGGAGGGGAGGTCACAGACCTCTACCTCAGGTGTGACCTGACTCCCTTCTTAACAATCAGCATCTGCCCAATGACCCCACAATGCTGCAGATGCTAAAGCCAGGTGAGTACTTAGTATTTCACTTCTGGTGGAAGATCCAGCAAAGGAGAGAGACTAGGGTAAGTGCTTATTTCTGATAATGGGAATTTGGTGTAGAATAAACTCCATGGAACAGAAAGGAAAGGCATAAGAATTATTAATTCCATAACTAAGAAGTTACTGAGAGATATAGAGGTGTTCCTAACCATGTACCAGTTCCTGTTGATTCTTACTGTAATATAAGTCCCCGAATGTACTCTGGGTACATTAGGATATCACCTGCATCTCTGAAAGTTATGAAGAACTATGGTAATAAGTCAGTGTGTTATTTTATCTTACACTGCATGAAGTGTTGATGTTCTTTGAAGTATTATTAAATATGGAGTTATCATCATGTCATGCCCATAGTGGACATTAAAATAGAAATATAAGAAGCACAGAACCCTGTATAAGTGCAGTACGTAAATATGTTTCTGGAGTTAAACAAGTATTTATATGTGACACTACATTTATTATCTGGATATAGAGGCAGTAGTAACTTTGTATTGAATGGCTAGTTGTAAAATGACTGATTTGAAAACTCTCCTTCTTGTACATGATAATGTAAAATGGAATGGATGATAGAATATTGGGCAATTACAAAGAGGAGCATATATGTCCTGAGTATCTCTTTTGAACTATTCTTATTCAGATGATATGGAGAACTTGATTCAATACCTATCATCAATGTTTATTCTTGTTGATAATAAAACATAGGGCCTTGTGCTTTGCAGACCTGGGCTGTACCACTCAGATAATTTTTATCCACAATAATGCTATATCTCCTTGGACAATATCTAAAAATTATCTCTCATTATTATTTATTATCTCACATTTGCCACCTCTATTTTAATGCATCATGAATTTCATTATGCTATATAAATCAATATAAGAATTATCAAATAATCCAGTTGTGGTGCTACAATCCTTTAATCTCATCATTTGTGAAGCAGGGACAGGCAGGTCTCTGTGATTTTGATGTTACTGTGATCTACATAGTAAGTTCCATATATTCAGAGCTACATAGTGATACCTGACTTAAAAACAAGAAGAATATTAGCAAATATATGTAGACTTTGAAGTCAGTTGTCTTAGTGACATAATTTTCTTCTCATGCTGTTATTTGTTAATCACAAGTTAGTATTTCAAATTGCATTGTGTACAGAGTAATGTTAGTAATTCATTGATAGTTGCCACAATATTCCTTTACTTCTGCCATAATAACAATGCATATTTCTGGTGGAACAACAGGTATATCTTGTTTTTGTGATAATGAACTGTGAGATAGAGTAACTTTCTCTCATTTCAAACAACACTCAGAAAACTGTATATTCTTAAAATCTTGAAAACTTATTTGAATTTGTCATTTCCCTGTAGAGGGCATATTCATGTTGAAGTGAAATCTTATTTTTAAAAAGATGTATTATTTATCTATTTTCATTTTGTGTGTGTGTGTGTGTGTGTGTGTGTGTGTGTGTGTGTGTATGAATGTTTTGCCTGATGTATTTGTGTGCACTATGAGAATCCAGTGACCTCAATAAGAAGGTGTAGGCAACCATTGGAACTGTAGTTGCAGGTAATTGTGAGCCACCACGTGGGTGCTGGGGACCAAACCCAGGTCATCTGGACAGCAGTAAGCATTCTTTACTATTTAGCCATTTCTCAAGTCCTCTCAAATAAAAAAGATAGAATAAAAAGCATACAATTACATACCAACAATGTGAAAAATGTCAGGTGGGGAACACAAACTGCATCTAAGAATTAAATGTGATTGAGAACATCACTCAGGGTTTTGTGACCACAAACTGAGGCGACTGTGTTTGTGTCAAACCACCTGTGTTCATGACCTTTCTGTATCCACTCTGCTTCTAAACAGCTGTTGGATTTAAAGAGTCATTTATCTTCAGTGTTTTTAAGGTCTTATAATGACAGTGTCCTCATTATACATTTAAAAAGATCAAGTGTCAAAGTAATAGGATAGTGGTGACTAACAAATTGTCATTGCTATCTGCCATATGTGCATTTAACTTATAAAAAATTATTTGCTATTATACACTCAATTCTTAACAACTAAAATTAAGTGAATATTTACTAGAGTGAACATTGTAGCTCACTGGATGTGACCAGCAACTTCTGTACTTTCCTGTGCAGTGTTCTATGGTTGTGAATACAAATATGCATTAGCATAATTGGGCAGAATGACCTCATATATTTGAGCACTGATATGGTCTCATACTGTGGTGGTCATTGGTCACTAGTTCTTTTCTTTAAAATTTATTCTTCCTTCCTTACTCTGATTGCAGGTGGACACCAAAATATTGAATTCTAAAGGATGTTGTACAGACACCTCTTAGTCTTTTTCAGTCAAAGAGTCCCCAAGGCCAATCAGGTCTTTGGATGAAGCATCGTGTCAATACTTGTAATGTTTTCTATCCTCACAGATGCAGCATGATAGGACCATTGACATCAACTCCCTAGAAATGTACCTGGAACCTCAGCAGGGAAACAATGCCAGGTAGGTTGAGCCTTGACAAGCAACCAGGGATATTGTATTTTCATGTGTTCACTGTTGAACGTTGTGTATCCTAAATGATGTCATATTTCCTATATATATGATTATCATATGAAGCAGCAATAGCTTAAACAAAGAACTTTTTTTTATACTCTCCTGACAAACAATTGAATAAATTCACATATTAGTCAGTATCAGTGTTCTCAAAATTAGATGGCATTTGTTGGGAAACTGGTTTCAAACTGTGATTTCTGACTTTCATTTGCAGATGTCAGCTGCCAATCAACCAAAAAAAATTAGACCACATTTGCTTTCTCCTTTTGTTTGTGATTTATATTTTTCATTTTATGCACTTAAATCTCATAATCATACATTGCATGGGAGTTTCCCAACTGAGCAGTCACTTGGAACACATTAGACACACAAACATCAATAGTATGAGATTAAAAATAAATCTATGTGTGGGGAATACAATGATGTTCATATTGATTAAGTGATCATGGGCTGATACTGAGCCCATGTTGATGATATGCATGTTGATGCTCCCAAGACTACTATTGGATAATAAACTTCAAATTTCTTCTGTGTGAAAAAGAAATTTACCTTGGTTGTTGGGGTGGTTTGAATAGGTATGTATGTTCCCCCAAAACCCATGAGGTTTCATATTTTGGACTATAGGGAGTAACAGTCCTAGGAGGTGCAAAATATTAGAGCATGTGTGGTCTTGTTGGAGGAATAGTGTCATTGTGGAGGCAGGCTTTGATTTCTATAGGCTCAAGCTATGACAAAAATGTGACACAGTTCACTTCCTGTAGCCTGTGGATCAAGATGTAGAACTCTAAGCTACCTCTCCAGCTCCACATCTTGCTGTACCCTAACGTTTCCTGCCACAAATATAATTGACTAAGCCTCTGAAACTGTAAGCCATGTCTAATTATTATTTTTTTTAAATTTACAAGTGTTGTCATAGTCCTGGTGTGTCTTCACAGTAATAGCATCCATAACTAAGACAGAATTTGCAATCAGGGAATGGTGTATTGCTCTGAAAGGCCTCACCTTGTTTTTAGTTGGAGGAATATGGAATTTGGGACTATGGATTAGAAAAGAAGTTGAATGGAATGCTTTAAGCCAGGCTTAATGGTTCATTGTCATAGGATCATTGAAGACAGTGGTGCTGAGGATGATTTGAACAGTAGAGGCCTGCCACAAGAGTTTTCAGAAGGGAAGAATGTTAGTATGTGGCTTAGAGAGAGGTCTTGTGATATTTTGGTGAAGAATGTGACTGCTGTTTGCCCTTGTTGGAAAAGTTTTTCTGACCCTAAATTTAAAAGTTTTGTTTAATATCTTTGCCAGAGTGTATTGCATAATAGTGTGGTGTTGACAATCTTGTAGCTATTAGTGTTCACTGATGTGCAGATTTCTTTAATTAAAAGGAGCAAGTTAAGGAAGAAAAAATACAAAATGTACAATTTGAAGAGAAAAGGAGTACCAGGATGTAGAAAGGAGTAAGTCCTGCATTCAAGGAGATCAATAGAAGAAGAAATGTAATAAGGATAGTGGTTACCTCAGGGCAACATCACACCCATGTAAGTTTCCAACTTGTAAAAAGTAATTAAAAATCTTAGAGCCAGGTGTGGAAGTTCACAATGTTTATTTCAGCACTGAAAAGCAGAGGTTGGTAGATTTTGAGTTTGACATCAGGCTTGTCTGCCTACATAGAAAGTTCCAGATCAGCAAAGCTTAGGCAATGAAGGAAACCATCAAAAATATTAAGCTGGTGAAGATGTAATTGAAAGATCTCTGAGTTCAAGGCCAGCCTGGTGTTCAGAGCCAGTTTCATTACATCCAGGATTAGGAGTAAAGGAAAATTTTGAAAATATAAAGTTGGTGAAGATGCTGTTTGAGAAGGGGATATGTTCCAGCCATAGCAAGCAGCAGAACCTGGAAGCTATGACCATGTGATCCTGGCTTTATATTCAAGGATAGAAGAAAGTGATTATGGATTCTCACTCCTCCTGTGACTAAGAAAAGCAAATGAGGCCAGGCATGTTACAGGGGTGTCCCTACATGGAGCCCCAGTGAGAACATATTGTGAAGTTGTGAAAGTGAATCATCGATTGCCTTGCAGACCCCAAAATTTTAGAGATGGCATTGCTGTGGTATATCTGCTAATAATAGCTGAATACAGGGTGTGGAACCAGCCTAAAAGAGAGAAGTATGTTGCAGTCAACAAAGCTAAAATGACTTGGAGATCGAAGGAGCTGTTGACATGGAAAAACAGAGTTTAGAGTTTCTCCTGGTGGTTTTTTTCATGGTGCTTTGTTCTAATATTCCTCCACTCTCCTCCCTTTCCTCCACTTTGGAACAGTAATGTATATCCTGTGACATTATATGTTGGAAGTATATGATCTGATTTTTTTTATTTTGATTTTTATAGGGGATTACGTTTAAGAGACAGAATCTGAGAGGATATTTCAAACTTTGGACTTCAAAACCTTTTTGAGACTGTGAAAAACTGTGAAGATTCATAAAATTGTTCTGAATGCACATTTGCATTATGTTATGGTTACAATACAGTGGGGCCACACAGTGGAATGTGGTGGTTTGAATAGGGAAGGCCCCCATAGACTCATGTGTTTGCATGTTTGGCCTAAAAGGAGTAGCATTATCAGGTGTGGCCTTGTTAGAGTAGGGGTGGCATAGTTGGAGTTATGTGTCACTGTGGGGGTGAGGTTTGAGATCTGTCACAAATACACAAGATATGCCCAGTATGGGAGGCAGTTCACTTCCTGTTCCCAGAATATCGAGATATTGAACTCTCAGCTACCTCTCCAGCACCAAATTATGCTACCATGTTGCCATGGAGTTAATAACTAAATTTCTGAAATGGTAAACCAGCCCCAACTAAATATTGTCCTTTATAAGTGGTGCTACAGTTATAGTGTCTCTTTATAACAACAGAAATTGTAACTAAGACCAAAAGTATTCTTAGGACTGGAGTTATTAGCATGTATGTTTGTATTTATTCTACTTAAGCAGATGTAAGAACTTTTCCACAGTCTTGGTAGTTACATTCAGGAGTACTGGCCAGTTACAAGGTTCTTGGATATCTACAAAGAAGTTCAAGTTTGGTATTTTCATCCTTTTATCTTTCATTATTTTGTTCATGTTTTCCTATCTTCCATATTGGCCCTATTCTCATTTCCTGATCTGGTCATACATGCATCCCACATAAACGTATATTTCTAACACCTATATGTAAAAAAAAAGACATTGAGAGAGAATGAAGGCTAGTGATTTTACTGGGACTGCATTACCTCACTGAATAGAATACTTTCTATATTCTGCTATGGCCAAACTGATTGTGTTCTACAGTGTTAGTGAATGGAAAATTGGAGACTGCTAGTATCTGGTCAGATCCCAAGACCCATAGCCAATTCTGTTCCCCTGATTGTTCAACTGACTGTCATTGCATGGCTGATGATTGTATTGAGCACTGGTGCTATACTGGGACTGCATGGTTCAGACTGGCACTCATTCAAAACTGCTTCTGCCAGTTTCTTCAAGGGGATATGACCATAATTAAGAGCATTTCAGACAACTTGTGCAAAAAGGAATAGAGTATGGTGTGCTGAGAATTTACTCTTACAACACTGACATGATGGACTGAAAACAAACTGTCATCTTTTCTATTATTTGTACTCTGATACTGAAGATTGGTCTATCATTATTCCAGATAGAGTTTCAATAGAGACCCTAAACATTTCCTCAGTAGCTTTCATTCATCATATATTGTCCTTCCCCTTGTCATTTTTGCCTTATTTTATGCTGTTGTGTATTATGTGAGATTTCATCATACTGGATATTCCTTTCTCTCTAAAAGCCCTGAAGTTAGTGTACACACATGAGTGTGTCTATGTGGTATGATATTTATGAAACCATGTTTTAACTTGATGTGAGTTGTCATATGAACATCATTCTAATGCATTTTGTGTTTTTGATAACTTATCCTCATCTAAGTCTGTTGCAGGGTGAAGAACAAAAGTATGACAATAGTCCAAACAGAGAGGAGATATACATACATATATATATATATATATATATATATATATATATATATATATATATATATATATAATAGATTCTTTTACTACATGGAGAGAAACTTTTCTCACACTGTAGCCTCCTCAACTTCATTTTAGAGGGAGCTTATGAGGGCAAACATACCAGAACAAGCATAACCTGATTGGCAGTTGGCAGGTGTGAGTGGTGAGTACAGCAATCAAGCAATATAACAAAAGATAAAAACATGCAGTTATTTGAGACATTTCAACCTCCAGTTTGTAGAATGAGTTTGAGTATTTTTCCAGGAGATTTTTCATGGAAGGAATAGAAAAAGGACAGTTAGTTTCATGTTAAACCAAAGATGGCTCTACCTGATTCAAGATGGAATCTTGGCCATGTCAAAGACCATAGGTATATTCTGAGTGGTTATTAACTTCTCATTCCATATCTTTTATTCATAGATGAAGTACACATTAAGTATTGGTATATTTAAATATATATATATATATATATATATATATATATATATATATATATACAATTTATCAATATATTCAGGAATTCTTTCATTATATCTGTTTCTGTGGACTGTCATTTTTCATTATTAGACATGGTGACATCATTCTGAATGTTTTCATTTACAATTAAACTTGATGGCTCTCCTTCCATCATTATGTAAATCTTGAGGTATTACAAATTCTCATAGTAATGTACATGGATAGTCTCTACTCTTGTCAAACATTAGAGGATGAGGTCTTTTGAAGTGGTCAGGGCTGGTCTTCAACACCTACTTGAGCATAAAAGACCCTTTGTTTCAGTCCCTCAGTACTCTGTGGTATAAAGACTTATTTATCTACTGTAGCCTGTAAATATTTGTCAGTACTTATTTTACCAGAAGAATATTGCTGACATACACTAAAGGAAACTGTTAAAAATCACAGAATGGACTTCTGGAACCTAGCAATCATAATTATTCTCTTATCACAAATTACAACTGGAACTGTGGGAAATTTCTCTCTAATTTTCTACTATCTAGACCTTTACTGTAGAGAATGCATATTAAAGCCCACAGACTTGATTTTCATGAATATAATGGCAGCCAACACCTTGGTTATTCTCTCTTCAGGAGTGCCCCAAACTATTGCATTTTTTGGATTTAAGCATTTCTTGAATGATTCTGAATGCAAGCTTCTTGTATATATTCAAGGAGTTGGTAGGAGTGTGTCCATTGGCATCACCTCCCTCTTGAGTGTCTTCCAGGCCTTGACCATTAGTCCCAGGAAGTCCTGTTGGAAGGATCATAAAGCCACAGTAGAGAAGAACATCAGCTGCCACATTTCCCTCCTCTGGATTATGTACTTGTTCATAAATTTTATTTATTTTGCATACACACTTGTCCATAGGAATAACAAAAATGAAACAAGAAAACGAGATTATGAATATTGCTCCATTGTAGAGTGGGATGAAATTGGTGGTTTACTCTATGCAGCACTGGTAGTGTGCCCTGAAGTCTTCTTTTCTGTGCTCATGGCCTGGTCCAGTGGATCCATGACTATCATTCTTTACAGACACAAACAGAGGGTTCAACACATCCGCAGCACTCATGTTACCAGCAGAATCTCCCCCGAATCCAGAGTCACCCAGAACATTCTCCTCCTAGCCATTACCTTTCTTGCTTTTTACACTCTCTCCTCACTCTTAAGAGGCTGCATTACTGTTTTGTATAGTAACAATTGGTGGCTGGTGAACATCAATCGCTTCACTTCATTGTGTTTTCCAGCATTTGGCCCCTTTGTTCTCATTAATAATTACTCTATTGTATCCAGGTTTGGTTTAGTCTGGATGAGGAATAAATGTCATTTATGCATATTTTAAGTATGCAGATGATGTTTTGCTTGGTATTCAGGTGTTTACTCACCTGACACCCTCAAATGGTCAATGCAGATCATTATTTAGGTAGCACCTTGTCTTTAAGATTTGCTGAAATGAATATGGGACTCTTGCCTTGTGGGTGAATTAGCAGCCTACATGATCCAATCCTATTGTGTGAGGCCCATTGCTCTCTTCAACCTGAAGTCTTCCCTTTGCCCACCTGATGTTCAAAGAAGCCTGCAGAAACCTTTCAATAACACTGCCCTTTTGTGTCATTCATTCTCTCCGGGAATCTTTCCTGCTTGGTGCTTTCACAGATGGCTCTGAGTACTACATTCTACTTGCTTGAATACTGAAATAGAGTCTGGCCATGATAGAGTGCATGAGGAAGCACAGGTCCCATCACACTTTCTCTAGCCTGCACCAATACAGAAAAAAATAAGATTACTATCTTTCACCTTATACAAAAATCAATTTGAAATGATTGAGGGTTGTCTTATAATTCCGAGTTTTGTTTGCTAGTATTTTATTGAGAGTTTTAGCATTATCACGGAAATTGACTTGTAATTTTCTTTGTTGTTGTTCTGTCCTTATCTGTGTTGGTGTAAGTGTAATTCTGGCTTCATCAAAAGAGTTTGAAGGAATTGAATACAGCCATGTTAGATTTTTTTTTTTTAGATTCAGAAAAAAAAGGAAATGTATTTGACCTAGGTATTATGCTTCTGCTCCAGGACATACTCCCAGAGAATATCATATCATACTCTGGAGACATTTTCACATCTATTTTTCTTTTTTTTTTTGAGACAAGTTTTCTCTGTATAGCTTTGGTGCCTTTGCTGGAACTCACTCTATAGCACAGACTGGCCTCAGACTTGAAGCAATCTGCCTGTCTCTGCCTCCCAAGTGCTGGGATTAAAGGTGAACACCACCACTGCCTGGCTTCACATCTATTTTAATGACTGTTCTGTTTACTATAACAAGGAAAGAGGGGCCACTTATATAACTATAAGGAGATAAATTCATAATTAATTTTGTGTTATTTGCAAAATGGAATACTATTGAATACAGTGAAAGATGAAATCACAAAATGTGTAGGAAAATTGATGGACTTTTGAGGGATGATATTAATCCAGGTCACACAAACTCAGAATGAAAATGTAAAATCGCATGATTTCCATAGTACTGGGATACTAGCTATCTACAGGTATATATGCAAACAGATGTAAGTATATCTTCAGGAAAAAAGTTTAGAAACGAGACTTAGAAAGGTAATATTAAATGATGACAAGGTAATAGAATTCATGAGTTATGAAAGAGGATATGAAGAAAATTGTTTTCTATATTCTGCTCTGACATTTTTTTTCTGGTGCAAGAGGTTAGAAAATGTAATTACCAGTGACAATGTATAACCCTAATCAAAGCTGCATGGCTTTGGTATGGCTATTCTATCTGTATTGAAGTTCAGTGATACGTACAGAATGGGTCCGTGGACAAGTATTCCTATGACTAATTCATTGTTGCCCTTTAAATCTTCCATTTGTGAGTTTAATATGAAAACTTACCAGAGTCTTTCCAAAGATTCTGGGATGGCTACACATATACCCATCAGTAAATGTAACACATCACACAGATGGAATCAAAGACAGATAATCACATGGTTACCATATTAGATACCAGAAAAATCTTTGCTTTTCTTTTTTGAACATATTATTGAAAGTAGGTTCTTCTCTCATACAATAGATCCTGATTACAATTTCATTTCTGCCTATGCTTCCCAGCTCCCGCCCTCCTCCCCTTCCATGCAGATCTGCTCCCTTTCTGCCAGTAGGAAAGAACATGTTTCTAACTCACAGGAACAAAACATAACAAAATAAAATATACTAAAATAAGAAAAAAGAACATCACATGGAAGTTGGACAAAGGTAACAAAAAAGAAACATAGCCAAGAGAAATCACGAGAATCTGAGACCCACTCATTCACATATCATGAATATCATAAAATATTTAATTGAAAGTTATAACATAGTGCTTCAGTCTCTTTGAATTCATATGATATTTGATTATTTGATTTAGAGGGCCTTTTTCTCCAGGTGTCATATATTTCTTCTGGCTTTTATGCCCTTCCTGTATCCTTTTCCATGGGATTCCCTGAGCTGAGAAACACAGGGCTAGGTGAGACAATCCATTTGCCAGCCCAGATGTCAGAAGTTTTTTTTTTAAATCCTCCATTATAAAGGCCATTGAGTGTCCAAGGATGAATAGATCATATTCCAACATAAGAAATGCTATGTACTATGAACCTAGAGTCAACTGTTAAGAGCCAAGAATCTTATATGTAATAGGCACATACTTACTGATCAACTCCAGTTGTGTTTAATTTTCAAAAGTGTCTGATAGCTTTCTCTGTAGTTCCATAATTGAAGAATGATCTGAAAAACACAGACTTTGAAAAGAATTTTCAACTTGAGCCATATTTGTAAAAGGAACATGTTAGGGGAAAGATATGAGGAGAGAAGAAAAATGAACATATTAAAATGAAGGCGACTGAGAAAGGCAGAACAAAGGTTGACATGAGTTGATGAAAAGGTCCCCAAAGAAAATGACAAATATTCTGATGGTTTAATAAATAACTGGCCAATAGCAAGGCAGGAGAAAGGATAGGCATGGCTGGCAGGCAGAGTATATACAGAAGGATAAAACTGGGAAGGGGGCTTGGAGCCAGAGAAGAAGAAAGACTCCATGGGCCAGCCACCCAGCTACACATTGAGCAAGGGAGTAAGAGTAAGATTTACAGAAGTTAGAGAATAGGAAATTCCCAGAGGCAAAAACATAGTCAGAATAAGTTAAGGAAAACTTGCAAGAAACTAAGCCAAGCTAACACTGGGCATTGATAATTAAGAATAAGCCTCAATTACAGGTATCTTCTGGATGTGGAAATGTTGGATTTATATCTATGTGATATAATGACTGAGCCTGTCCTTGTAAGGGACATACGTCCATGATGAGACTCATTATTTTGTATAATTACTATGCTATAATAAAGGATATCTAACATTACAGGGGTCCATGCTATGCTGAAATCTCCCCATCTGTGAAACAATGATTGACAGTCCAGATGGGAGCATGGTAGAAACACGGCACTGTGATCTGTCTAGCTTCCCCAAACCTATTAACAGATTCAAAACAATGCCAATGAAAACTCCCATCTCCCAGAAATACCACTCTTGATCATATACCCAAAGGATTCACATTCATACCAGAAGGACATATGTTCAACTATGTTCATAGCAGCATTATTTGTATGAGCCAGACAATGGATACCCCTCAACTGAAGAATGGATAAAGAAAATATGGTGGATTTACACAGTGGAGAATTACTCAGCTGTAAAAATAAAAATGTCATTATGCAATTTTCAGGCAAATGGGTGGAATTAGAAATAAAATCATCCTAAGTGATGTAATACAGACCCAGAAGACAAACATGATGTGCATTCACTCATAAGTGGATACTTGATATAAAGCAAAGATAACTGGAATATAACCCACAGCTCCAAGAATCTAGGTAACAAGGAGGACCCTAGGAGAGATTCATGGATCACTCTGGTAAGGGAAAATATATGCATCTTCTGGATAAACTGGGAGTGGCAGTGGTAAAGGGGAGAAGAAGATGAAGAAATGGGATGGTTGAGTTTGTGGAGGGATGGAGTGGGAGAGCAATAAAAGAGATACCTCAATAGAGGAAGCCATTATTGGGCTAGGGCGAAGCCTGATGCTAGGGAACTTCTCAGAAATCAACAGGGATGCCCTCAGCTAACCACTATCGATACTATAGAGGGTACTTGAATTGCCCTTCCCCTGTAAATGGATTGGTGACCTTAACTGTCATCATAGAACTTTCATCTAGTAACTGATAGAAGCAGATGCAGAGACCCACATTTCAGCTCCAGGCTGAGCAATGAGAGTCCAGTTGAAGAAAACGAAGAGGGATTCTATGAGGGGGGCTCAAAATCATGATGGAAAAACCCACAGAGGCAGATGACCACACATGGACACTAGACTGAAAGGTGGGAATCCTGAATGGAACCAAACTAGGACCTCTGCTTGTGGGCAATAGTTTGTAGCATGGTCTGTCTGTGGGAGCCTTGGCAGTGGGATCAGGATGTATATGATATAGTGTGGTACTTAGAGTCATCAAGAATAAATGCTATTAAAACAGTTAGCATGCCTCATCTTATTGCTGTTAGAAAAATAAACATCTTCCACAGGTGTGTATTTTGCTTTGGTCCTCAGGTGATGGAGGAAATTATTAGAATATATAGAAGATTCAATTGCCTCACAGCTTCAGTAGAAAAATGTAAAAGTGACCTTGGACATTGTACCTGGTTCCCAGTGCTTCTTCCTTCAATCTACTATCTATAAAGAGCCAAGAAAACTCCTCATCCATCACGCACTCATACTGTCCTGATATTTTTCCCAAACATGGTGTGTCATAGAAATTTGTACTAAACCCCTGAAAGCATGAATCAAAATATATCTATCAAGTTGTTGTTTCAGGAATTTTTGTCACAGGTGTAGAAAATGAACGAATATATATGCTGGAGATATGGCTCAGTGGTTAAGAGGACTGGCTGCTCTCCTAAATACTCTGGGATTGATTCCCAGCAAACATATTTTGCCTCACAGTCATCTGTAACTCCAGTTCCAGGGACAGATGGTTTCACTGCAGAATTCTAACAAATCTTCAAAGAAGACTTAATACCAATACTCTTTAAATTGTTCCACACAATAGAAGCAGAAGAAATATTACCAAACGCCTTCTATGAGGCTACAAGTACCCTGATTCTTAACCAAACAAAGATGCAACAAAGAAACAGAACTACAGACCGATCTCCCTCATGAACATTGATGCAAAAATACTCAATAAAATTCTGGTGAACAGACTCCAAGAATACATCAAAACAATTATCCACCAAGATCAAGAAGGCTTCATCCCAGGGATGCAAGGGTGGTTCAACATACAAAAGTACACCAATGTAATACACCATATAAACAAACTCAAAGAAAAAAACAACATGATCATCTCACTAGATGCAGAAAAGACATTTGACAAAATCCAACACCCCTTCATGATAAAGGTCTTGGAGCGATCAGGAATACAGGGAACATACCTAAACATAATAAAGGCAATCTACAGCAAGCCAACAGCCAACATCAAATTAAATGGAGAGAAACTCAAAGCAATACCACTAAAATCAGGAACAAGGCAAGGCTGTCCCCTCTCCCCATACTTATTCAATATAGTACTTGAAGTTCTAGCCAGAGATATAAGACAACATAAAGAGATTAAGGGGATATAAATTGGAAAGGAAGAAGTCAAGCTCTCTCTATTTGCAGATGACATGTGAGTATACATGAATGACCCCAAAAATTCAACCAAGGAACTGATACAGCTAATAAAAACCTTCCGCAACATTGCAGGATACAAGATCAACTCAAAAAAGACAGTAGCCCTTCTATACACAGTAGACAAACAGGCAGAGAAGGAAATCAGAGATACACCACCCTTTACAATAGCCACAAATGATATAAAATATATTGGGGTTATGCTAACTAATCAGGTGAAGGACCTATATGACAAGAACTTTTAGTACCTGAAAAAAGAAATTGAAGAAGATGTCAGAAAATGGAAAGATCTCCCATGCTCATGGATAGGTAGGATTAACACAGTAAAAATGGCAATCTTACCAAAAGCAATCTACAGATTCCACACAATCCCCATCAAATTACTGACACAATTCTTCACAGACCTGGAAAGAATAATACTCAACTTTATAAGGAAAAACAAAAAACCCAGGATAGCCTAAGGAATCCTGTACAATAAAACAACCTCTGGAGGCATCACACTCCCCGACCTCAAGCTCTACTATAGAGCTACCATAAGAAAAACAGCTTGGTACTGGCACAAAAACCGACATGTGGACCAATGGAATCAAACTGAAGACCCTGACATTAGCCCACAAACCTATGAACATATAATTTTTTTACAAAGAAGCCCAAACTCTACAATGGAAAAAAGAAAGCATCTTCAACAAATGGTGCTGGCATAACTGGATGTCAATGTGTAGAAGGCTGCAAATAGATCCATATCTGTCACCGTGCACAAAACTTAAAACCAAGTGGATCAAAGACCTCAACAGAAATCCAGCTACTCTGAACCTGATAGTAGAGAAAGTAGGAAGTACTCTTGAATGCATTGGCACCAGAGATCACTTTCTAAGTATAACACCAGTAGCTCAGACACTGAGAGAAACAATCAATCAATGAGACCTGTTGAAACTGAGAAGCTTTTGTAGAGGAAAGTACAGGGTCAACAAGACAAAGTGACAGCCTACAGAATCGAAAAGGTCTTCACCAACTCCACATCTGACAGAGGGCTGATTTCCAGAATATATAAAGAACTCAAGAAATTAGACATCAAAATGACCAACAGTCCAATTAAAAAATGGGCTATAGAACAAAACAGAGAATTCTCCACAGAGGAAGTTCAAATGGCTGAAAGACATTTAAGGAATTTCTCAACATCCCTAATTATCCAGGAAATGCAAATCAAAATGACTCTGAGATACCACCTTACACCTGTCAGAATGGCTAAAATCAAAAGCACAGAAGACAGTTTATGCTGGAGAGGATGTGGAGCAAGGGGAACTCTCCTCCACTGCTGGTGGGAATGCAAGCTTGTACAGCCTTTTGGAAATCAATATGGTGCTTACTTAGAAAATTGGGAATCCATCTCCCACAAGACGCAACTATAGCACTCTTGGGCATATACCCAAGGAATGCTCAATCATACCACAAGGGCATTTGCTCAGCTATGTTCATATCAGCATTGTTTGTAATAGCCAGAACCTGGAAACAACCTAGATGCCCTTCAACTGAAGAATGGATAAAGAAAATATGGTACATATAAACAATGGAGTGCTTCTACTCAGCAGAGAAAAACAATGACATCATGAGGTTTGCAGGCAAATGGATGGATCTAGAAAAAATCATCCTGAGTGAGGTAACCCAGACTCAGAAGGACAAACATGGCATGTACTCACTCATAGGAGGATACTAGATGTAAAACAAAGATGACTAGACTGCTACACAATTCCAGGGAGGCTACCTAGAAAACGGGGACCCTAGGAAAGACCCAAGGATCACCCAATGACAGAGAAATGGATGAGATCTACATGAAAAACCTGGACGACAGTGGGAGTAATGATGGGCAAGATTTGAGAGAAAGAAAGCTTAGGGGAGCAGGAGATCCCAGCTGGATCAAGAACAGAAAGGAAAAATGAGGAATAACAGAACATGATAAATGAAGACCACATGAGAATAGGCACAGTGCTGGATATGTCCCCAGAAATCCTCAATGATATATCCTCTGTAGTCTGCTGGCAATGGTTGAGAGAAAGCCTGATCTGACCTAGTCTGGTGATCAGATGGCCAAACACCCTAACAGTTGTTTTGGAACTTTCATCCAATAACTGATGGAAGTGGATACCAAGATCCTCAGCCAGGCCCCAGGTGTAGCTCCAGGTGTCCAACTGTCGCGAAAGAGGAAGGTCTGCAAGAGCGTGAATTGTTGAATCCAAGACTGCAAAACGCACAGGGACAAATAGCCAAATGAATGGAAGCACATGAATTATGAACCAAAGGCTGTGGAGCCCCCAGCTGGATCAGGCCCTCTGGATAAGTGAGACAATTGAATAGCTTGATCTGTTTGGGAGGCATCCAGGCTGTGGGACCAGGGTCTGTCCTTAGTGCATGAGCTGGCTGTTTAAAATCTTGGGCTTACACAGGGACACATTGCTCAGTCTGGAAGGAGGTGACAGGACCTGCCTGTACTGAATCTACCAGGTTTAAATGAATCCCCATGGGTGCCTTGATCCTGGAGGACATGGGAATGGAAGGGAGGGGCTTTGGGGAAGGTAGGGGTGGGGGCAGGAAGGGGGAGGACAGGGGAGCCCATGGCTGATGTATGAAATTTAAAACATGTAATAATAAAGATAAAAATAAAAATAAATAAAACTCTTTTCAGACTCTCTTCCACCGTGATCCAGGAGCCTGTATAGCAGTTCTGGTTAGATGAATCAAATGGGTCTGAGCACCACATGGTCTCTTGTTCTCTTCAATTGATTTCCTTCACTGTAAAGGTCTCCATCTATTGCAAAACACATTTCCAGGATGAGGGTGAGGTCTATACTTTTCTGTAGTATAAAGACAAATATTTACAATGTGGCTAGGATCCTAATGTAAACTGTGGAGCTCCGCTCCAAAGCTACAACAAAATTCAGAGAAAAAAATCTACAGCATAGCAAAATGAAACTTATTACCCCCACCTTTTTAATATGAGGAAATAAATTCACACATGAGTTGTTGTGGTCATGATCTTCAGTATTCTGCTTCATTGTTTTCTTCACAGCTTATATACACATTTAACTGCAACTTTAGGCAGCAAAAAATAAAAGGTTATAGGAAACTTGTTTTAGTGCCACAAAGCATTCCTTGAATAAGTGATAAGAAACACAGGCCATACTCTTGCCAGCAGTTGAGAGTTGGTGTCTGAAGTTTTGGTTGTTAAAAAAAAAAGTAGAATTTTTAGCTCCATACTTTCTTCCTAAAGAGACTAGCCTAAGGGATTACAATGGGAGAAGACTAAGCTGTTGAGAGATCTAAAGAAAAAGAAATTGTGGGGTGGTGGTGGTACATGTCTTTAATCCAAGCACACGGGAGGCAGAGCCAGGCAGATCGCTATGAGTTCCAGGCCAGCCTGGTCTGCAGAGTGAAATCCAGAACAGGCACCAAAGCTACACAGAGAAACCCTTTCTTAAAAATCAAGAGAGAGAGAGAGAGAGAGAGAGAGAGAGAGAGAGAGAGAGAGAGACAGATTATGCACTACTCTACATTTCTTGTTTATTTGACATTATAGACTGGCATTTTGTGGCAAAGCTGTCAGTTCCTCTTTGGAGCTTCCAGAAGAGGATAATAGCTGCAGCTGCTTGAGTGGGAGCCACATGCAAATAACCAATGGGCAGACTAAGGTCTGTGCATAAACATGGTGACCTGTGTAAATCAGAAGGGGAAGCAAGCATCACAGCTTCACAACAGCACTTTTGCAAAGGCTGGCTGACAGAAAAAAATCTCAGATCTAAAAATACAATTTCTGTCCTGCAGCCTCAGAATAGAGAGAACCTAGTAACTTTTTTTGGTTTCAGGCTTTGAGCCAGACCATCTCCCTGCAGTTCTGACCATCTGTGTAGCCCACTGTAACTAGGCATAAAATTGAGTTATTTAATTAAATAGCAGAACCATGAGAGGCTGTTTTATTTACCAGATTAACACAATAAGTCATCCTTCTGTCAATACACAGGAATGACAGTGCCCAAAGAATGAGAATATCCCTGCTAAGGTTGTGAAACAAGTCCCCCAGCTGTTTTAGAGGAGAACCATCACACAAGAGAACCAGAGACAGAAGCAGTCAGAATTTACAGGCAATGTTCCTCATAGGGCCTGTCTATGAGTCTCCTCTATCAGTTAAATTGTGTTCTAGTGGTTTGGCCTTATAATTGTCAGCTGTTGTCTACTGGATGTGCTTGTGGATCACATTACGAATCATACTGGTTAAGTAAAGTGACAGTATCAGATCCTCCTTAAATCCATGATTTAACTACTTCTGAGTAGTTGGATAGGTTTACAGCACCAGGCATTTTTTCCTCCAGGGCAAAGACTCCCCTGGGAATTCAGCTCAAGCTGGTAGATTCGTAGAGGCATTTCCAGTCCCCTCCTTCCAGGCTGAGCAAAGTGTCCCCACATAAGCCCCAGGTCCCAAAAAGTCAGCACATGCACTAAGGATAGGTCCGGGTGCCCCTGCCTGGGTGCCTCCCAAACAGTTCAAGCTATTCAATTGTCTCACTTATCCAGAGGGCCTGATCCAGTTGGGGGCTCCTCAGCTATTGGTTCATAATTCGTGTGTTTCCATTAGTTTGGCTATTTGTCCCTGTACTTTTTCCAATCTTGGGCTCAACAATTCACATTCTTACAATCCCTCCTCTTTTTCACCAATTGGACTCCTGGAGCACCACCTGGGGCCTGGCCAAGGATCTCTGCATCTACTTCCATCAGTTATTGGATGAGAGTTCTAGCACAACAGTTAGGGTGTTTGGCCACCCAATCACCAGACTAGGTCAGATCAAGCTTTTTCTCGACCATTGCCAGTAGTCTACAGAGGAGATATCGTTGTGGGTTTCTGGGGACCTCTGTAGCACTTTGCTTCTTCCTGTTCTCATGTGGTTTTCATTTATCATGGTCGGTTATTCCCTGTTCTCCCTTTCTGTTCTTGATCCAGCTGGCATCTCCTTCTCCCCTAAGCTTTCTTTCCCTCAAACCTTGCCCTTCATTACC
Source organism: Onychomys torridus (assembly GCF_903995425.1). Lineage (NCBI taxonomy): Eukaryota > Metazoa > Chordata > Mammalia > Rodentia > Cricetidae > Onychomys > Onychomys torridus. The sequence continues at coordinate 124,399 of NW_023412695.1, forward strand.
CTCACTCACGTCCAGGTTGTTCATGTAGATCTCATCCATTTCTCTGTCATTGGGTGATGCCTGTGTCTTTCCTAAGGTCCCATTTTCTAGGTAGCATCCCTGGAGTTGTTTAGCAGTCTAGTCATCTTTGTTTTACATCTAGTATCCTCCTATGAGTGAGTATATACCATGTTTGTCCTTCTGAGTCTGGGTTACCTCACTCAGGATGATTTTTTCTAGATCCATCCATTTGCCTGCAAACCTCATGATATCATTGTTTTTCTCTGCTGAGTAGTACTCCACTGTGTATATGTACCATATTTTCTTTTTCCATTCTTCAGTTGAAGGGCATCTAGGTTGTTTCTAGGTACTGGCTATTACAAACAATTCTGATATGAACATAGCTGAGCAAATTCCTCTATTGTATAATTGAGCATTCCTTGGGTATATGCCCAAGAGTGCTACAGCTGGGTCTTGGGGGAGATGGATTCCCAATTTTCTAAGGAAGCACCCTATTGATTCCAAAGTGGCTGTACAAGCTTGCATTCCCACCAGCAGTGGAGGCGAGTTCCCTTTATTCCACATCCTCTCCAGCATAAGCTGTCTTCTGTGTTTTTGATCTTAGCCATTCTGACAGGTGTAAGGTGGTATCACAGCATCATTTTGATTTGCATTTCCCAGATAATTAGGGATGCTGAGAAATTCCTTAAATGTCTTTCATCCATTTGAACTTCCTCTGTGGAGAATTCTCTGTTTTGTTCTATAGCCCATTTCTTAATTGGACTGTTGGGTATTTTGATGTCTAATTTCTTGAGTTCTTTATATATTCTGGAAATCAGCCCTCTGTCAAATGGGGGGTTGGTGAAGACCTTTTTTGATTCTGTAGGCTATCACTTTGTCTTGTTGACCATGTCCTTTGCTCTACAAAAGCTTCTCAGTTTCAACAGGTCCCATTGATTGATTGTTTCTCTCAGTGTCTGAGCTACTGGTGTTATACTTAGAAAGTGATCTCTGGTGCCAGTGCATTCAAGAGTACTTCCTACCTTCTCTTCTATCAGGTTCAGAGTAACTGGATTTATGTTGAGGTCTTTGATCCACTTGGTTTTAAGTTTTGTGCACGGTGACAGATATGGATCTATTTGCAGCCTTCTACACATTGACATCCAGTTATGCCAGCACCATTTGTTGAAGATGCTTTCTTTTTTCCATTGTAGAGTTTGGGCTTCTTTGTCAAAAATTATATGTTCATAGGTTTGCGGGTTAATGTCAGGGTCTTCAGTTTGATTCCATTGGTCCACATGTCAGTTTTTATGCCAGTACCAAGGTTTTTCTTATGGTAGCTCTACAGTAGAGCTTGAGGTTGGGGATTGTGATGCCTCCAGAGGTTGTTTTATTGTACAGGATTCTTTTGGATATCCTGGGTTTTTTGTTTTTCCATATGAAGTTGAGTATTATTCTTTCCAGGTCTGTGAAGAATTGTGTTGGTATTTTGATGGAGATTGCATTGAATTTGCAAACTTAGCCAGGAGGAATACACACCAGGTAATAATCAAATTGAAGGCCACTATCAATAAAATAGAAAGGAAGAGAACAATACAAATAATCAATGAAACAGATTTGGTTCTTTAAGAAAATCAAGAAGATAGACAATCCTTATGCAAACAAACCAAAAGGCAGAGAGAACATCCAAAATAACAAAATCCAAAATGAAAAGGAAGAAGTAAGAACCAACAAAGTAATACAACCCATTGGTGCTTTAGAGCCTGGATTCTTTTACCTTCTTGACTAAGGAAGAAGAGGAAAGAGGAGGAGAAGGAGGAGGAGAAGGAGGAGGAGGAGGAGGAGGAGGAAGAGGAGGAGGAGGAGGAGGAGGAGGAAGAGAAATTATACCTACCAGTACATTGTGGCTTGGCTGTTATGAAGGAAATCAACCCCTGTATTTGTTCTTTAATGCAGTTCCACAGGAAGGAATCCATGGTACTTTAAGCTCTCTCAAAAACTCATGATTTAGGAGCTAGAGATATGGATCAGTGTTTAAAAGCACTGACTGTTCTTCCGGAGATCCTGAGTTCAAATCCTGAGCAACACATGGAAGCTTACAACCACCTTTAATGAGATCTGGTGCACTCTTCTGGCATGCAGGCATACACACAGGCAGAAAACTGTATGCATAATTAATAAATAAATATTTAAAAATGAAAAATTCTTAAGATAGGGAGTATTTCTTCTTTATTAAGAAATTTTATTATTCATTTCACATACAAATCACATATCCCATTCTTCACTCCTCCCACCCCTCCAGCCTTCCCACACCCTCCCAATCCCATTCCCTCCTAAAGGAAGGTAAGGTCTTTCATGGGGAGTTATCAGAGCCTGGTACATTCAATGGAGGCAGGTGCGAACCCCTTCTCCTGCCTCAAGGCTGTTAGGTGTTCCATCATAGGAAATGGACTCCAAAAAGCCAGCTCATGTACCAGGGATGTTTTCTGATGCTACTGTCAGGGCACCCTTTGAGCAGATCAAGCTACACCACTGTATAGCTTATGCAGAGTTCCTAGTCCAGTCCTATGGAGGCTCCACAGGTATTGGTGTAAATTTCATGAGTTCCCACTAGTTATGTTGGGTTGATTCTGTAGGATTCCCTATCATGAAGAAAGAGTATCTTAAGCCCTTAAAGAACTTAGAGCAATTATTTTGCTAAATTGACATGGGACCAACCAGCCTCCTAATATTTATATTTGTACAAACTGCAAACTCCATCATTGCATAAACTTTTACACCCCAAATTCCCCCTTACACTTTTCATATCACCTATGTTTTATTATCACTGCTCCTTAAAGGCAAACCACCCTTTACATTATTTTTCTAGCTCCCTAGATTCTACAAATCCACCAAGTTAAACAGGCAAATATAGAGACTCAAAGCAAGTGTCCACATATGAGAGAGAACATAGAGTATCTGTCTTTCTGTGACTGGGTCCCTCAACATTTCATCATAGAAGAGAGTGTTTCCTACAAGGATCTAGTCTTCTCTGAGAGATTTTTCACCTTCAACAGTTCTAGGATGGTTGGGGAGATGTGCTTTCTTCAATGATGAAGCCACTAATAATTTGGCCCTGCTCCAAGTAAATAACCTCCAAACAATGTTCTGTCAAACTCCAATTAAACACTGTGAGCCAACACAAAGCAGGACACAAAAGTAGGAGCAAGATGTATTGAGAAGAAAAGTTTCACCTAGATACAGAGTGGTATGAAAGGGTAGAATGGAGAGGTGAAATAACTAAGACATCCTACATAAATGTATGAAACAATCAAATGGTTTTAAATTTAAGGTGAAGAAGGATACTCTGCAGTGAACTGCTTTCTCTTGAAAATGCCATGCACTCACACACATAGAGCAGCTGTGGTTACCTGCACAAGACCATCCTTATCAGCATCCCATCATGGATGGATGGACTCACAAGATCACCAGCCATATCAGGAGACCTGAAGACAATTCCTTCTTGTTGGAGGATCATATCCCTCAGTGATTTAGGGTTCAGTAAATTGCACTTATACAAATAAGTAATCATCAACCCATGCTCATCCAAGAAGCTTTAATTAAATACTATGGGGCATTAAAAATAAAGACATGAAAGTAGGACACAGACTGGTTGGGGTGAAGAAGGATTCTGTTGGGGTTTATAAATAAGAACATGGGTGGATAAAATCAAAGTACATGTGCATGTGAAACAAAACTTCAAAAATTTCAAACAGCCAGAATATCAGTGCCTACCATGTCAGCACTAAGGAGACAGAAGCAGAAAAGTTAACTGACTCTTGCTGGCCAGCACATCTAGCTGAAAAGTTCCCCCCTGGAACTGTGGTTCTCACAGTTCTGTGTTCCCATGTGGATGTTCAAGCCCTCTGAATGCATAGTCTTCTTAACCCCTGAGACATGGAAAGGGGGATGCAGACAGCACAGCTTTTTGAGCTACCTGACAACACATGCACAGAGTGTTGTCTGGTAAGAACTAGGACAGCAGAACCTGAAAATGGAGGTGTTGCATCTGAGGAGCAGAAAGGAGCAAAATGCGGGGAAGCATGTAGCCATGGCTACACCTGCATTTGATATCCACCTACTGGTTCCTTCCAGGAGAGAGAGATAAGATGTAAAGACAATAGAGGTTACATAGAAAAAGACAAAACTGCTCACTAGGGTGAGGATTCTTTGGGTGGGTCTGGTCTCAGGAGATGACCTAGAAGAAAAAGATCTGTTGATGTGTTTGAGCAAGATAAACATCATGTAGCCACTGGCCCACATCATCAGTCCCAAATATATGACATCATTAGATGTCAATAAGATTAGAGTAAGTGCTTTGTTTCGTCTCCCAGTATTCACAACAGAATAGAATTCATAAAATTTTATACCAGTAACATTTCTCCCACCCTTTTTGTCATTTATGTACTCTGGAATGTAGGCATATACCGAGATCTGGAGGGCCCAGCCAAGGCCTCAGGAAGGGCCAATGATACTATGGGCTCTGACCTTGAGTTGTGCCTACTTGGAATTACTAGAACTGATGGTGATGGCCTGAAAGACACTCAGAAGGGATGTAGAGACAAGTGATACTCCTCTGGCAACTTGATGAAAATATAAAACAAGTTTACATGAAACATAATCTACATAGTAAGTCTGACTAAAAGCAACAATGGTCTGTGGGATTCCTTGGAAGAGAACAATGAAGTTGGCCCAGGTCAAGTGTTTGACAATCAGGTCTGTGGGCTTTGCCCTGATTCCAGAGAAGTCAGCAATGATAAAACAACAAAGCAAGGCTGAGTTCCCCAGCATCCCCAGTGTAGTCTGAAACATGAAGAAGATCCCCACAGCCAGGTGTCTGGAGTTCATTCTGTCGTGGTCCTTGATACCTGCACAACAGGTCCAGAAAGCACTTGTTACACAAATCAGACTATCTTCTTCTTAGCATATCAAACAATGTACTGCATAGTCACTATAATCTTATGTTCAGAAGTAATGTTTAATGTGTCTTTCTAATAAAAGGTTTCCTAGTTCTCAATGAATTCCTATTATGTTTGAATTACAGATAATTAGCTAGGGCATTGTGGAAAAAAATATTATATTGCCATTAATAGATGTTAGTATTTTCAAGTGCTTTACAATTATTTTCTGGTTTAAAAATGCACAGTGCTTTTGTGAGAGAATCTAATGTTCAGCCTACATTCAGATGAGTGTCCTAGTTGTAGACACACCTCAGATTTCCATGACCCAGTATGGAAAATGCAGGGACTTGTAAGAAAGGAAACTCTTCATCTCTAGAGAAAATAGTAACCCTTAAGTAAGATACTATTAACAACTGATAGCTACTAAGAAAAGGATAGTCAGCTTCCTTTAACAGGTGGCCCCAATAAATCAGCCATGCTCCAATGAATGGTCTCACACCCAAGAGCATAGGGCAGCACAACCTGTGCTTTATGGATTAAAAACTCTAATTAGCCACAAAGGGAGGTAGGTTGTGGAAGATGGTAAATTTGGGAGAAGTGGGGGGGGCATAAAATGATCAACATATATTATACATTTCTCCAAAGTTGAAAAATGAAAAATCATCATAGAGAATAATAAAAGAGCAATGAAAGTGGAGAATGAAAAATAGAGAGCAACAAAAAAATAAGCAAAGAGACTAGTGACCCTCAGGTACCAGGAAGGAAAATATTTGAATACTCCTTTGTCTGCACACTCACCTGTAATTGAATTTGCAATTATTTGTGTACATATATGTGCTTATTTTGACTTTAAGTGTTTTCAAAATTACTCTCTAATATTTTAATTTATTGTATATAATTTAAAACGTAGCTATAATTAAAAACTTAAAAACGTCTACAAAAAGGGAAATAGCAGGTGACTTGTGAATGTGTTTAAAACAGGATCCCTTGGATGCACTTATTCATTAGGAGGATAGCTGGTGAGATCATTCACCATGTTGTAATGAAATTAAAGTACAGTAGGCACAATATGGAAATAATGAACAATAGTGGTATGTATTTTTAACTGTGGAATGTGATATTTCGCTAATGTAGCAATAAATGTTACAGAAATTGACAGATATTAGAATACTGTCAAAGATGCAATGGGTCCCTAACATATAGCCCAATAGTAATTGACATATCTGTATGATTCAAAAGCAATATATGTGTTGGGAACGGTGACACATGCCTTTAATTTCAACACATTTTAGGCAGAGTCAGGAGGATCCCTCTGAGTTTGAGACTTGCCTGGTCCACATAACAAGCTCCAGAATAGCCAGGACTATGTAAAATTATCCTGTCTCAAAACCAAACAAATACAGAGTAAGCTCTAATGGACATGGACATATATGTCTGGGAGAAGTTAAACAATTAATTTCCTAAGAACTGTATAACTTGAGGTTGAACTCATTCAGTTCCTCAAAGGCCATCAGACATGAAATTACATATTGAAACATTGGTTTGCCATTTGCCCCTAATTTCACAGCTGAGAACAAGAAGACCTCTAAAAGATTAATAACTTCTCATTATGCCACAATACATAGCAATTTACAAAGGAGAAAAAAATTCTGCATTCATATATAGCCCCCAAGGGAAGCAGAATTTAAGGAGTAAATACACACAGGCCATCAAGCACCTCTCCATTTTCTCTTGTAACTCAGTGAACAGAACCTGGGATTTGTAATTGAAAACCAAGTGCAGGTGAACTTTAAGAAACAGTTATAAACTGCTTTAGTCACCAGGACCCCTCATTACTGGGAACAAATACACTGTCACTTTCTTGGAAAAGAACACAAAATGTAGAAATCCAGGCTATTTTCTCTCACCTGCAGCCTCCGTCAAACCACTTTGGGTTTGGGTATTGGGCAGATCCTGCCCCTATGAGCATTCATCCTGTGCAGGAGCTATTTCCTGAAAGAGGAGGATCAGTTCAGATGTGCAGTGCTCTCACCCACCTTCCAGAGACTGCCCTGTCCCCTGCAGACTGAGTGCCTGAAGGAGAGCAACTCACCTGTGCAGGTAGGATGCATCTGTGATGCTGGCTGCTGGCTGGGGACTCAGTGGCCAATAAGATCTACAACCCTCAAATACCTACCAAGTTGATGGTAACCCCCATAATGAAGGCTGAGTGTTCTCTGAGATCATTCCCCTAGAGAATGACAGGATCATGTCACAGGAAGGAACAATGACAGTTATGCTGAGGGAGTTGGCATTACCTCTAAAATACTTCTTCCAATCTATAAGTAAGGAAAACCTTTAACTGAGTAGTGAGCATTAGAGTGGGGCAGGCTAAAAGTGTAAAATGACTCTTCTTTCCTGTCAGAAGTTGAGAGTCCAGATGGGATCATTAGAAAGCTTGCATTCTAAAAAGCAGGGACTGAAGACAATGTGTGAAGTTACAAGTACACTCGACTGCAGGGATGTATCATTATGAAAATATCACTTACATTCTAAGAGATTGGAAGCTTTGCTGTACCTCCTAGCCAGAGTTAATGCACCTTGAGCTAGACTGCTATCCTACTGTGCATTCTGCCTGTTTTTCAAACCTGACTTAAAGAGATCAGTACAGGAGCTGGAGAGATGGCTCAAATCTTCAGAATACTGGGTGCACTTCCTTAAATTCTTGAGTTCAATTTCCAGAAACCACATGATGGCTCATAGCCATCTATTATGAAATCTGGTGCCCTCTTCTGACCTGCAGGCATACATACAGGGAGAATATTATATATATAATAAATAAACAAATATTTTTTCAAAAAGATATCAATGCAACATCCAACCTACTTACCTTGGATTTCCCATGTACTCAGCTTTTAAAACCTAAGCTAATACATAGCTTTAATCCTAAATTGTGTAGTCTTCAATGTCCCTGACCAAAAAGTAATGAAGGTGTGTATGAATGTTATGGCAATGAATTGTGAAAAAAAGAATCAGAATGCAACCTTATAAAATATATATCTACCATAAGTGTTTGTATATAAATATATAAGTCTATATGCAATGATGTTTACAGCACTGTTTGTTTTCTGGGTCAGTTGGGTAAAGTTATATTCAGTGATTTAATACTATGTAAAACCTCTTTTAAATATTTCAGTGAAGTATCTCCCATTTCTTCTTTCATATAAACTTCCATGCTGTTCAATAAATACACTGCTAAATGTTTGGTGAGGCACACAGAGAGATAGGGAGAGAGAAATCCACAATGCATCAATCAGGTAGGTACAGATTTAGACTCATAAAACAGACAGAGAATGGTTGAAGACACCAGGAAAGAGAGGTAAAGAATTTAAATCTGGGTTTTTCTTGGTTAAATGTCTGGAGCAAGTACTTCTTAATTTCTTTTCCTTATCATGACCCTGACACATATTGAATATTTCAGGGCTAGCATTAACACATTCAGTCTAATACACTCTGCTTTTTTAGTTTGTCTGCATAGAATTTAACTTCCTCCTCCGGCCTACACCTGAAATGGACCACACATTCTTTCTTTCCTAACTTTCCTTCTTCCACTCATTGCTTTAAGCTAGCCCCTAAGTTCAGGACCAGAGGGCTCTAAACAGAATCCTACCAGATTTTCAAAGAAGAGTTAATATCAGTACTCTTCCAATATTCCACAAACTAGAAACAGAAGGGTAATTGACAATTCATTTTACTCTGCCACAGTTACCCTGACACCAGAACAACAGAGAGACTCAAAAAAGACACAGAATTACTGACACTTTCCATTGTGAGCATAGATAAAAAAGTCCTCAATACAGTACTTGCAAACAGAGTCTAAGAACACTTAAAAACAAGAACAAAATATCCACCATGTTCAAACAGATTTCATTCTGGAGGTGCAGGAATATTTCAGCATATATAAATCAATAAATGTCATCTGCCATCTATGCAAACTGAAAAAAAAATGATCATCATTATAGATGCAGAAAAGGCTTTTTATAAAATGCAATATCCCTTCAATATGTAGGTCCTGGAGAGATTATGGATATTATGGACATTTCTCAACCTAATAAGGCAGTTGAAACCAAACCCATAGCCATCATCAAATTAAGTGAGGAGAAACTAAAAGGAATTCCACTAAAATAAAAAGCAATAAAATATTGTTCACTCTCTCCATAATTATTCAATATAGTACTTTAAGTGCCAGCAAAAGTAATAAGAAAATTGAAGTAGATCAATTAGTTATAAATTGAAATAGAAGAAGTGAAAGTATCTTTCTTTCCCAGTAATTCTATAGTATATATAACTGACCCTAAAAATTCTAGCAGAAAACACCTAGAGTTGATAAACGCTTTCAGTAATATCACCTGATCCAAAACTGACACAAAAAAATCAGTAGATATCCTATATACAAATAATAAGTATTATACAAAAGAGATTTAGTAAAAGATCACCTGACCCATGCCAAGAGCTTTAATTAATATAATATCTGGGGTATGTCTAACCAAGCCAATGATAGACTTGTATGAAAAAACCTTCGGCTCATTAAAGATTATATTACAATATGAAGAGGTCACCTAATCTCATGGATCTGTAGGAGTAATGTAGTAAAAATGGCCATCAGGCCTAAGACAATGGAATCTTGAGATTCAAGGCAATCTCAATCAAAATTCTAAAACATTTCTAAAATCTTAAGATGAAGGTTGAATGTTCTCAGAGCTCATCCCCCAAGAAGATGACAGGAGCATGCCACAGGAAGGAACAATGTGAGTTATGCCAAGAAAGTTGACATCACCTCTGAAATACACTTGTTGCCATCAATAAATTGGAAAAACTTTTAACTGAGTAACAAGCATCACAGAGGGACAGGCTAAAAGTGTACAGTGACTCTTCTCTCCTGTGGTGTCAGGAGTTTAGATTCTGGGTGGGATAACCACACAGTTTACACTCTAGGAATCAGGGGCTGAGGGCAACATGTGAAGTTATAAGTACACTCTACTGTAGGGATGAATCATTATGAAAATATCACTTACATTCTAAGAGACTGGAAGTGTCGTTGTACCTCCTAGCCACAAGTAATTCACCTAGAGCTAGACCACTATCCTACTGTGCATTCTGCCTGTTTTTTAAACCTGATTTAAAGATCAATTAAGGGGCTGGAGAGATGGCTCACAGGTGAAGAGCACCAGCTGCTCTTCCAGAGTTCCTGAGTTCAATTCCCAGCAACCACATGGTGGCCTGAAACCATCTATACTGAAATCTGGTGCCATCTTCTTACCTGCAGGCACACAAACAGGCAGAATACTATATACATATATATATGTATATGTATATACGTATATATATATATACATATATATATGTATATATATATATATATATATCACCTTTTTTGAAAGGGAGAGATCAGTGCAACAACCACCCTTCTTCCCTGTAATCAGCTTTAAAAACCTTATCTAATGCACAGCTTTAAACCTAAATCATGTAGTCTTCCATGCCTCTGACACAAAATTAGTGAAGGTGTGTATATATGTTGTGGTAATAAATGATGAGTAGAAGAAGTAGTTTGAAAGCAACCTTATGAAACAAATATCCACCATACATGTTGGAAATGTCCCAGATATAGGTATAGATCTACATGCTATGATGTTTATAATACTGTTTGATATCTGGGTCAGCCTGGTGAAGTGGGATTCAGTGATTTAATACCCTGTAGAACACTTTTAAAGACTTCTCTAAAGTATCTCCCATTCTTTCCTTCATGTGAAAATCCCTTACTGTTCAATAAATAAAGTGCTAACTGTTTGGTGAGGCACACAGAGACAGGGAGAGACAAATTCAAAATTCATCCATCAGGTAGGTACTGATTTAGACTCATACAACAGACAGAGAATTATGGAAGACACTGGGAAAGAGGGGTACAGAATTTGAATCTGGATTGTTCTTGGCAAATGGCTGGAGAAAGTGCTTCTTAATTTATTTTCCTTAACATATAGACATATATTAAATATTTCAGGGCTACTAGTAAAGCATTCAATCTAATAGCCTCTGATTCCTTTTATTTTTTTGGGGGGGGGGTTCGAGACAGGGTTTCTCTGTGTAGCTTTACACCTCTCCTGGAACTCACTCTGTTGTAGATGTAACCGGCTTGTTAAATAAGAAACACAGAACCGATTGCAGAGTTAAAAACCATGAGGTCAGAGCAAGAGCAGAAAACCTTACCCTTCACTGCTTCTGCTGTTCTTCCTCTCTGCCAGAGACCTACTTCTGTGTGTCCTGTCTATTTAAAGACTTTCTGTTCTGTTTTCTCATTGGTTGTAAACCCAGCCACATGACCTCCTTGTCACTGCCTGTTTGTACAGACCTCCAGGTCTTCTATGGTTGGTATTGACATTAAAGGCATGTCTGCCATGCTGGCTGTGTCCTTGAACACACAGAGATCCTCCTAGCTCTGCCTCCCAAGTGCTGGGATTAAAGGCGTGCCCCACTACTGCTCAGCTTCTGCTCTGGCTTGCTCTGACCTCAAGGCAACTTTATTGACATACAAATAAAATCACATTTCAATACAAATAAAATATCACTATACTCTGTAGCCCATGCTGGCCTCGAATTCACAGAGATCCACCTACCTCTGCCTCTCGAGTACTGGGATTAAAGACCTGCACCACCACTGTCCAGCTGCCTCTGATTCTTTTAGTCTGTCTGCACAAAATTTAACTTCCTCTTCCTGTCCCCACATGCAGTGGACCACACACACTTCCTTTACTAATTTCCCTTCTTCTTCTCGTTCCTTCACACTTTTAAGTTCAGGACCAGATGGCTTTAGGACTGACTTCTGCTGGATTTTCAAAGAAGAGTTAATCCCAGTACTCTTCAAATTACTCTACAAACTAGAACAGAAGGGTCATTGGCAATTTCCTTTACACTGCAGCAGTTATCATGATACCAGGACCACAAAAAGACACAAAAAGACAGAGAATTACAGACCACTTTTCCTTGTGATCATAGATGCAAAAATCCTCAATACAGTATTTGCTAAGAGAGTATAAGAACACATAAAAACAAAAAGAAAACATCCACCATGTTCAATAAAGCTTCATTCTGGAGGTGCAAGAGCAGTTCAGCATTTACAAATCAGTAAATGTAACTAATATGCCGACTAAACAAACTGAAAGAAATAAAACATAATCGTTTCCATAGATTCAGAAAAGGCTTTTGACAAAATCCAATATTCATCAATTAGTATGTCCTGGAGAGATTATGGATGTTATGGACATTTCTAAACATAATAAAGGCTGTTTAAACGAAGCTTACAGCCAACATGAAATTAATTGGAGAGAAACTAAAAGCAATTCCACTAAAATCAAGAACAATACAATCAGTCCACTCTCTCCATATTCAATATACTCTTGAAGTGCTAGCAAGGGTAATAAGACAACTGAATAAGATCAAGGAGTTTATAAATTGAAATAGAAGAAGTCAAAGTATCATTCTTTCTATGTAATTTCATAATGTATGTCAGGGATTCTGAAAATTCTACTAGAAAACACCTTCAGATGATAAACACTTTCAGTAATGTCTCCTGGTCCAAAATTAATCAGAAAAATCATTAGCTGTCCTATACACAAATTACAAGTACCATATGAAAGAAATTGGTGAAAGATCACATGATCCATGATAATAGCCTGAAATAATATCAAATGTATGGAGTACGTCTAACCAAGCAAATGAAAGACTTGTGTGATAAAACCTTTGATTCCTTTAAGAAGACGTTAGAGGCAGGGCAGACCCAAAGAGGGATACATGGAGCACTCTGGGAAGGGAAAATAGATGAGATCTCCATGAGTAAACTGGGGATGAGTGCTGGGCAATGGAGGGTAGAGGATAGGGGATGAAAGCACAAGGGAATGGGATGGTTGAACTGTAACAGGGAGGGAGAGGGAAAGCAATGAAAGAGATACCAAGATAGAGAGAGATATCATGGGGATAGAGAAAAACCTGGATCTGGGAAAGTTGCCAGAAATCCCCAACAATGTCCCTAGCCTGGACTACTAGCAATAGTGGAGAGTGTTCCTGAACTGAACTGGCTTGCCACCTAGATCAGACTTGTGAATACCCTAACTCTCATCACAGAACTTTCCATGACTGATGGAAACAGATGAAGAAATCCCCAGCCAATCACTAGACCAAGCTCCAGGAGCCCAGGCAAAGAGCAAGAAGAGGGACTCGATGAGCAATTGCATCAGGATCATGAAGGGAAACATGCAGGGGCCACCAAACCAAACTAGAGGGAATTCATGAAAGTTGAATCAATGACTGTGGAGCCCACATGGGACTAGACTAGGCCCTTTGCATGCTGAGACAGTTGTGTAGCTTGATCTACTTGGGAGACCCCCTGGAGAGAGGATCAGAATCCATCTCTGGTGCATGAGAGGGCTATTTGGAGACCACTACCTGATGGAACACCACGTGCAGCCCTGAAGAAAGGAAAAGGACTTGGACTTGCCTATTACTGAATGTGCCTCCACATGGGAGGCCTTGCCTTCTTGTGGGAGGCAGTGGGGAATGGGTTGGGAGGTGAAGTTGGGCAGGGTGGAGGGAAGAAGGGGACCTTTGGTGTGTAAAATGAATGAAAAAAAATTCTTAATAAATAAAAATGAATGAAAAGGAAGATGTTAAAGGATAAAGAGATCACTCATGCTCGTGTATCTGAAGAGTAATGTAATAAAAATGGCCACCCTACCTAAAACAACTGAATTTTGAGATTCAAGGCAATCTCAATCAAAATTCTAAAACATATCCTGACTGCACTTGAAAGGTCAATTCACAGTTGCATATGGAAACAAAATCTGAACTTTGCTAAAACAATCCTGTAGAATATATATATATATAATAACTGCTGGAGGTATCACCATGTCTGATTTTAAATTCTACTACAGAGATATAGTAATAAAAACAGAAGGTATTGGCACAAAGACAGACATATTGATCAATGGAATCCAACTGAATTCCTAGAAATAAATCAACACTCTTATGGACACAAGATTTTTGATAAAGAATCCAGAAACACACATTGAAAATAAAGCATCTTCAATAAATATGTTGTTCATCCTGGATATCTGCATGTAGAAGAATTCAAATTGATACATTCTTCTTATTAGCCTGCACAAAAGACAACACAAAATGGATCAAAGATCTCAAAATGAACTTGATACACTGGACCTGATAGAAGAGAATGTAAGGAGTATCATTGATCTCATTGGACTAGAATAAACTTTCTGAATAAAACAATGTTAACACAGACAATAAAGATCAGCAATTAATAAATGGGATCACATGAAACTGAGAAGCTTATGCATGAAAAAAAGACACTGTCATTGGGACAAAGCTTCAGGCCTCACAATGGAAAAAACATTTTTACTAACTACACATCTGATAAATGTTGGGGAAATACTTTTGTTAACTGTGTGAAGATGTGTCTCTTTTATTCCTCATCTACATAAGGCACTTTTGGATTGGTCTAATAAAGAGCTAATGGCCAATAGCTAGGCAGGAGAGGATAGGCAGGCATTCTTGGCAAAAATAAGATTTCTGGGAAATAATCTGGCATGGAGGATTTGCCAGCCAAATTCAGAGGAAGTCAAATTTATGGTACTGAGGAGAGATAATGGGTCATGTGGCAGAACATAGATTAATATTTAGCTGGTTAATACAAGGTTTAATAGGTAGGTGGAATCAAGCCTAAACTAAAGCCAAGCTTTCATAATTGATTAAAAAGTTTTTGTGTCATTATTTGGGAGCTGGCAGTCCCAAGAAAGTCTAACTATATTTGGTCCCCAATGTGAGGCACCTATATCCAAGCATTGCAACTCAGAAAACTGAGAAAAATTCTGGATACAGAGCCACATGCCACAACTGTAGCCTCTCTCATAGACCTGTGAATACTTGCTGCTTAGGGAATGTTCTTTCCTGTCTGATTTGTTGTAGGGGAAAGGGGACCTGGCCCTTTAAGGCCTGGCTCAAAGGGTCAAAAATGGCTACAGGCATGCAAAAAACCATGTTCCAACTGATAAAACCTCTGAAAGGTACAAAATACTTGAAAATATACTTATATGACAAAGAAAGAAAAGAAAATGAGTATAAATAGTCTTAAAATAAATAATTTAAATATAATAAAATAAAGTCATCAAAGAGAGAGAAAAATAATATAAAACAAATTCCTTACTTATCCCACCATGCCTAATCCCTCCATATTTCAAGCATAGGAGTGGTACCCACTATGTTACCAGCTTTTTTGTAATCTAAATGTCATACTGAGTCACCTTGTCCAGCCTTAATACATAGGGATATGCTCAGACTCATTGGAACTTGATTTGCCATGTTTAGTTGATAATCATGGGAGACATGCCCTTTCATAAACAGAAATAGGTGAAGAATGGATTCTTGGGAACTCAGAGGGTAGGGAGCTCAGAGGAGTGGAGGGTGGGAAAACTTCAACTGGGATATTAAATAAATAAATAAATAAATAAATAAATAAATAAATAAATGTGTTAAAATTTAAAGATAAAGAAAAAAGTCTACTTGGTGATGCTACTATGTTCCTAGAGCAGAGGCACATATGAAATGGTTAACCTGTCTTTCAAAGAACAAATCCTGAAAGAAAACTTACACTTTCTCTCCCAGAAGACATCTGTGAACAGCATTTCTTCAGCTACAAGAGGGATTTCCTGACCAGATCCACTATGCTGGAATTTTGTCTAGCTAGATCTTTTGAAGGTTTTGGGTATACTGTCATAACAAGTAAAATTACATCTGCTAGTATCCTGTTCTTTCTGCATAAAACCTATTTTCTTGGATTCATTTCATTACAACCTATGGTTCTTACTTTTTTTTCTGTTGATCCCTGAGCCATAGGAGGAAGACATGTGATAGAGATATCCCATTCTGAGCTAGGGCCTTCATAGTCCCTTATTCTCGGTAACATGGATGATTGTGGGCCTCTGTGTTAATCACCATAGACTGCAAAAAGAAGCTTCTTTGACTGGGGTTGAATGATAAGACCAACAAGCCACTATAAAAATAAGAGTTTAGGGGACAGTTCATTGCAATGTTCTTTTAGTAGAATAACAGTATTAGGTACTTTCCTAGCTTCTATGTAACTTTCTAGTCATATAGCATTGTCCCTGATAATGGTGCCCGGCATGAGTTCCATATTGTGATGTTGGACTTCTATTCAATCCTGTAGTGGTGAATTGCTCTCATAACATTCATCAGGATATTGCACTAGGCTTGTGGTTGTTACAACACTCAGGGTTCATAACTGGGTAATACTTACAAATACTACTAGAAATGTGCAAAATATCTTCTAGGGTTTAAGCTTTCAACTTGATTCCTCCATCTACTATGACTCAACTCTATGGAAGCTTCTGCAGTAAGATTTACAATCTATGGGTCATAGACCCTCTACTGAAATTGTTCTTGATTTCCTCAATTTTTTTAAATTTCCAATACCCAACTTGCACCATTTTGGACTACTCATCAGAGGAACATAGTAAAATTGGAGAATAATATCTAATGAAGCAGGAAATTATTAGAACACTTAGCATAATGTAAAACAAATTAATTTCATAATGATACCATGAATTTATTCTGGAAAAAATTAAAAAGTAGAGATATTTTCATGAAGCAAACTTAAGTTTTTAATTTTTTTAACTTTTGAAATATGACTATTACATTATTTTCTTCTTTCTCTTGCTCCCTAAAACATTTCACATGTACACCCTAAATATTTTTCATGTCCACTCATTCTTTAATTGTTGTTGCACACATACACATCATACACCCATACACTGATAGGTTTTAATATACAAAAACAGCCTGATTTGTCTATTAGAGTGTTACCTGTATATGTAATATTTCAGTGCTGATCACCTGATATTGAGTTTTGAATGACCACTTGTGAGGTTCACAGGGGGAAGACTATTTCTCTCAATGTTAGCAATCCTTGGGTGTCTGTAGTTCTCTGGGTATGGTTGAGGACTCAGTAGTTTCAACCCTTCCCTATTAGCATGTCAATTAGTATCATCCTTGTTCAGGTCTTGTTTAGACAGCCACATTGATGACATTTCATGGGTGTTGATTCTATGACAATTTTAGGGGCTGTATTATTAGCACAAATTTCCTATTCCTTTGGTTCTTGCCATCTTTGTAACCTCTCTCTCACTATGGTTCCTGAGCTATAGATGTAGTTGTGTTTAGAGGTATTTTTTGATGCTGAGCACCACATGGTCCCTTGTTCTCAGCATTTTGGTCTGTTGAAGCTCTCTCTAATGTCTTCATCTATTGCAAACCATATATCTCTGATGAGGGATAGGACCTGTACTCATCTGTTGGTATGAGATTAAATATTTATGATGTTGTTAGGAATGTTGCTGACTTAGTAAAGTGGCCATAGAACATTTTTCCCTAAGATCCATGACCTTAATATTTCTGGGTGGTTTTCTAGGGTTCCTGAAACACGCATCATTTCCCTGCCTAAAGAAGACACATTTACAAATTATTTAAAGACCCATTATAAACATGAAACAAACCCAAATAAAACAAAATAAAATATGTTATAATATATATGTGTATGTATATGTATATATATATATGTATACATTGTGTTGTGATATTATATATATAACAGATTTTGCTTGCTCTTATTATGACAATGTAATAGTGTTTGTAGTGGAATGAATAAAAAAGAGAATTATATTAAGTGAATAAAGTCAGCCATACAAACAGAATTATATTAAGTTTATAAAACATTCATTATAAAAATCTGTAATAATCATGATGTTGGGTTGCACACCATTAATCCCAACTTTCAGGACAAACCCAAGTATATCTGAAAGTTTTATGTACATTTGACTGATCTAGAGATTTCCACCTGAGCAAAATCTATGTAGAGAGGCCCTGTCTTAAGAAAAATAAAGGAAGGAAGGAAGAAAGAGACAGAGAGATAAATAAATGTATAAAGAGAGAATAAAGTAATGAAATAGAAAAGAACAGTCATTTAAAATATTCTTTTGTTGTTTATAACTCATAGATGCTATGTAGATATATATAGTCAACACCTGTGGAGACTCCACAGAACTGGAATAGGCACTCTCCATAAGCCAGACAGTTGTGTACCTTGTTCTACTTAATAGGCCCCCTGGTAGTAGGGTCGGAATACATTCCTGGTGTATGAGCTGGCTTTTTGTAGCCTGCTACTTGTGGTGGGACACCTTGCACAGACTTCAGGTAAGGGGAGGCGCTTGGACCTGCCTCTACTGAAAATACCAGGCTCTCTTGACACTCCATGGGAGGCCTTACTTTCCTGTAGGAGGGAATGGGGAATGAGTTGTGGGGAAAGGCTGGAGGAGAGGAAGGAGGGGAGAGTTGTATGTAAAATGAATAAAAGATTTTTCAATAAAAAAGATAAGTAACTAGTAAAACAAAACATTCTAAATTGGGTGAGATCCTCTTGCAGCAGCAGACAGCAGCAGTTTGAATTAGCACCAAGCTGAACCACACAGCCCCAAGGAGATCATTCTTGTCCTTCTCACTCTGCAGCCATAGAAGGAGACTCAGTTGGACAATCAAGAACTGGAGTAGAATTGGCAGTGAAACCTAGGATCTGAAGAATTTTAAACAGAGTGGGGAGATGAGCTGAGACCCCAGGACCCATCAAATACTTGCAGGGACACCATCTTCATGCACTGGCATTGTACTACACCACAGGGAATGGCTGCAGCAGAAAAATGGAACCACTCCATTAAGCGATATCATCTGAGTCCAGAAAGACAGATCCCACTGTTCCAAAAGGGATTTCATAGCTTCCAGTATTTATTTGTGTGTGTGTGTGTGTGTGTGTGTGTGTGTGTGTGTGTGTGTGTGGAAGCGAGTGACTTTAGAGTCCAGGAAACAAAAAAGGCTCAGTCGAATTAAGGCAATGCACATGAGATATGCAAAAATGAAACTGAAGAATGTGAAAAACTTGAAGTTTGTCCAAATTAAAATAGAAAACTAAGTGTGAATACATATATAGCTGATGAGTAAAGCCATGCTATACCATCCATAAAGATGATCAGTAAGGAAAGGTATGTGATCAGTTTGTAATCTACTCAGTAGAAAAAAAACATGACATCATGAAATTTGCAGGCAAACTGAGAGAATCAGAAAATGTCATCCTGAGTAAGGTAACCTAGACTCAGAAGGACAAAAAATGGTAAAAGATAATCAGACTGCAACTCACAGCTCCAGGGTGGCTAGCTAGTGAAGAGGACCCTAGAAAGACACAGGGGTCGCCCAGTGATAGACAAATGGATGAGACCTAGATGAGCAAACTAGGGGTGTGTTGGGGGATAATGGAGGGCAAGGGTCCGGGAAAGAGAGCTTAGGGAAGCAGGATGTCCTAGCTAGATCAGAATAGAATGGGAGAACAAGGAAAGAGATACCACAATAAATGAAGACAACATGGGAATAGCAAGAATCAGAGTGCTAGAGAGGGCCCCAGAAATGCACAAAGATGACTACACTATAGACTACTGGCAATGGTCAAGAGGGTGTCTGAGCTGACCTAATCTTGTGATTGGATGGCCAAACACACTAACTGTCATGATAGAACCCTCGTCCAGTGACTGATGGGAGAATATGCAGAGATTCATGGACAAGCCCCAGGCAGAGCTACAGGAGCCCAATCGATAAGAGAGAGGAGGGATTGTATGAGCAAGAGATATTGAGAGCATGTTTGGGAAAAATACAGAGACAACTAGCCAAACTAATGGAAACACATGAACTGTGATCCAGTAGCTGAGGAACCCCCCATGGAACTGGACTAGGCCCTCTGAATAAGTGAGACAGTTGTTTAGCTTGAACTGTTTAGGGGGGCCCCAGCCAGTGAGACTGGAACCTGTCCTCAGTGCATGACCTGGCTTTTTAAACCTAGTGCCTACGGTGAGTCACTTTGCTCAGCCTTGGTGCAGGGATTGGACCTGCCTCAACTGAATGTACCAGGCCCTGCTGACTCCCCAGGGGAGAAATTGCCTTGGAAAAGGTGGGAATGGGGGGGGGGTGGGGGGTGAGGATGGGGGTTGTGATGAGGGAGGACAGGAGAATCCATGGTTGATATGTAAAGTGCATAGAAAAGTTCTTAATAAAAAGAAAAGAAAAAAACCCAGACACTAGTAGTGGAAGATTTCATCACCAACTCCCACCACTGGATAGATCTGCCAGACTGAAATTTAACAGAGAAATAAGGGACCTAACAGAAGATTTGACACAAATGGACTTAGTAGATAACTACAGAACATTCCACCCTAACAAAAAAAAATGCCTTCTTCTCAGCACTCCATGGAACCTTCTCTAACACTGGCCACATGCTCAATAACAAAGCAAATCTCGACAGATACAAAAAATTGGAATAATTCTCTGTATTTGATCAGACCACCATGATATAAAGTTAGATTTCAACAACAACAAAATTTACAGAAAGCCTACAAACTCATAAAAACTGAATAATTCCCAAATGCATCACCAATGGGTCAAGGAAGAAAGAAAAAAAAGAAATTAAAGGTATCCTAGAATTCAGTGAAAATTAAAGTACAATGTACCCAAACTTATGGGACACTATGAAAGTAGTACTAAGAGAAAAATTCATAGCACAAAATGTTCACATAAAGAAGATAGAAAAATATCACACTAGTGACTTAACAGCACACCTGAAAGCTCTAGAACAAGAAGAAGCAAAGTCACCCAGGAGTAATTGATGCCAAAAAATAATCAAATTGAGGGCTGAAAACAATGAAATAGAAAAAAAGAGAAAAATACAAAGAACTAATAAAACAAAGAGTTGGTTCTTTGAGAAAAATCAACAAAATAGACAACCCCTTATACACATTAACCAAAGGCAGAGAGAGAGTATCCAAATCAACAAAATCAGAAAAGAAAAGGGATACATAACAACTGACAATGAGGAAGTCCACAGAAACATCAGGTCATACTTCAAAAACCTGTACTGCACATAATTAGAAAATCTGAAAAAAAAAAAAACGGGCAATTTTCTGGATAGGTACCAAATACCAAAGTTAAATCAAGACCAGATAAACTATTTAAATAGGCCAATAAGCCCTAAGGAAATAGAAACAGTCATTTAAAATCTTCCAACCAAAAGAAGTCTAGGACCAGATGGTATCAGTGCAGAATTCAAACAGAATTTCAAAAAAGAGCTAATTCCAATACTCTTCAAATTTTTCCACACAATACAAACAGGAGGAAGATTACCAAACATTGTTATAAGGCTACAGTTAGCTAATACTCAAATCACACAAAGATTCAACAAAGAAAGAGAATTACAGACTGATCTCACCCATTAAAATTAATGCAAAAATACTCAATAAAATATTGGCATACCAAATCCAAGAACACATCAAAAAAATTATCCACCATAATCAAGTAGGCTTCATCTGTGGGTTGCAAGAATAGTTCAACATAAGAAAATCTGTCAATGTAATATATCACATAAACAAATTAAAAGAAAAAAAAAACACATGATCATCTCATTAGATGATGAATAAGCCTTTGACAAACTCCAACATCCCATCATGATAAGGGTCCCAGAGAGATCAGGTATACAAGGAACATACCTAAAAATAATAAAGTCAATTTACAGCAAGCTGACAGACAACATCAAATTAAATGGAGAGAAACTCAAACCATATCCACCAAAATCAGGAATAAGACAAGGCTGTTCACTCTCCCTATGTTTATTCAATATAGTACTTGAAGGTCTAGCTAGAGCAATAAGACAATAAAGGGAGATAAAAGGGATAGAAATTGGAAAAGAAGAAGTAAAAATTTCACTATTTGCAAATGATATGATAGTAAGCATAAGTGACCCCAAGAATTCAACCAGGGAACACCTACAGGTGATAAACTCCTTCCATAATGTGGCAAGATAAAAGATTAACTCAAAAACATCAGTAGGCCTCATATGTACAAATGACAAAAGGGCTGAGAAAGAAATCAGAGAAACATCACCCTTTACACTATACACAGATAATGTAAAATACCTTGGGGTAACTCTAACCAAGTGAAGGAAGTGTATGATAAGAAATTTAAGTCCCTGAAGAAAGAAATAAAAGAAGATATCAGAAAACGGAAAGATCTCCCAAGCACATGGATAGGATGAATTCACAAGTAAAAAATGTAATCTTGGACCAGAGGTGAGTGCCTGGGTTATAGTCAGAGAGGCAATTGCACCTGGGTCACACCACTAGACACAGGCCACCCCAGGAGGACCTGACCAACTTGGCCCCAGTTTCCTGCCAATCAGCGGGCACTGCAGGAAGGCTCCCCTTTTCCAAGACTGCAGGCAGACACTGCAGTCTCCACACCCTGCCCCCACACCCATTTGCCTGAGACCCCGGCCACTTCCAGAGACTCCAAGATCAACACACAGCTCTCTTCCACCCTAGAACTCCCATCTGGGCCAGAGGTGAGTGCCAGGGGTCATAACCAGAGAGGCAACTGCCCCTGGGTCCCACGTCTGGACACAGGCCACTCCAGGAGGACCTGACCAACTTGGCCCCAGTTTCTGGCCAATCTGCAGACCCTGCAGGAAGGCTCCCCTTTGACAAGACTGCAGGCAGACACTGCAGTCTCCACACCCCACCCCCACACCTATCTGCTGGAGACCTCAGCCACTTCCTGAGAATCAGGGATCAGCCCCCAGCTTCCATCCTGCCCTGGAACTCCCATCTGGACAAGAGACCAGAGAAACACCCATCTAGACAAGAAGACCTCCCATCTGAACAAAATAAGGAGACCCCAGAGACGTCCCAAGACTCAAGAGTCCAGCCCCCCAGCTCCTATCAGGCCAGCACTCTCATCTGGACCAGCACTGCCATCTGGCCCAGAGCTTCCACCTGGACCAGAGAGAGGCTCGCTAAATCTGTCAACTCTCTCTGGACCAAGTACACTGATAAGACCAAGAACAAACACAAGAGGAGATGGGCAGACATCAAGGCAGAAGTACATACAACAAAATAAAGAGCAATACAGTATGACCAGAACCTAGCCCTCCTCCAACAGCTAGACCTGAACATCACAGAATGGAAGAAGAAGAAGAAGAAGAAGAAGAAGAAGAAGAAGAAGAAGAAGAAGAAGAAGAAGAAGAAGAAGAAGAAGAAGAAGAAGAAGAAGAAGGAGGAGGGGGAGGAGGAGGAGGAGGAGGAGGAGGAGGAGGAGGAGGAGGAGAGAACAAGAACAAGAAGAACAAGAACAACAAGAACAAGAACAACAAGAAGAACAAGAAAAAGAACAAAAAGAATAAGAAAAAGAACAAGAACAAGAAGAACAAGAGCAAGAACAAGAAAAACAAAAAGAAGAAGAACAAGAACAAGAAGAAGAAAAAGAAAAAGAAAACAACCTTATAAGTAACATCATGAAGAGGCTAGAGCCTTATATAGAAGAAATCAAAAATAAAGTAGAGGAACAGACACAAAAAATGGGAAGAACGCAATGAAAATTTAGAGGAAAGGACAATTAAAGCAGAAGAAAACAATAAAATCTTGAATGAAAATCATGAAAAAGAAAGGGAGACAATCCAAGACCTGAAGAGGGAAATAGAAAAAATGAAGAAGACACTACCAGAAGGAATGTTGGAAATAGAAAATCTGAGTAAACAAACAGGAACTTCAGAGGCAAGTATAACCAACAGAATGCAAGAGATGGAAGAGAGGATCTCTGGTATTGAACACACGGTAGAAGAAATAGATTCATAGTCAAAGAAAACACTAAAACCAACAAAGTCATGACCCCAAAAGTCCAAGAAATTTGGGACAGCATGAAAAAACAAAACCTATGAATAATAGGGATAGAGGAAGGAGAAGAATACCAACTCAAAGGCACAGAAAATATATTTAACAAGATCAAAGAAGAAAACTTTCCCAACTTAAAGAAGGAAATGCCTATGAAGATACAAGAAGCCTATAGAACACCAAACAGACTAGACCCCCCCCAAAAAAGTCCCCTCGCCACATAATAATTAAACATCTACACATACAGAATAAAGGAAGAATATTAAGGGCAGCAAAGGAAAAAGGCCTAGTGACTTATAAAGGCAAACCCATCAGAATAACACCCAATTTCTCAATGGAGACTTTGAAAGCAAGAAGGACCTGGACAGATATGATGCAGACACTAAGAGACCATGGATGCCAGCCTAGACTAATATACCCAGCAAAACTTTCAATCATCATAGATGGAGTGAACAAGACCTTCCAAGACAAAACCAGATTTAAACAATACTTATCCACAAACCCATGCCAAAAATCACTAGAAGGAATATTCCAACCTAAGGAAGGCAGATACACCCATGAAAACACAGGCAATAGATAAAACCACAGCAGGAAACCCCAAAGAAGAGAAGTATACACACACTACCACCAAAAAATAAAAATAACAACAGGAATGAACAATCACTGGTCATGAATATCCCTTAATATCAATGGACTTAATTCACCTATAAAAAGACACAGACTAACAGAATGGATATGAAAACAGGACCCATCTTTCTGCTGCATACAAGAAACACACCTCAAATTCAAAGACAGACACCTCGTAAGAATAAAAGGCTGGGAAAAGAATTTCCAATCAAATGGTCTTATGAAGCAAGCTGGTATAGCAATCCTAATATCCAGAAAAATAGACTTCAAACTAAAATCAATCAAAAGAGATGATGAAGGACATTACATACTCATCACAGGAAAGAACCACCAAGATGAAGTCTCAATTCTGAACATTTGTGCCCCAAACACAGGGGCAACCACATATGTAAAAGAAACAATACTAAAGCTTAAATCACATATAAAACTCCACACATTAATAGTGGGAGACTTCAACACACCACTTTCACCTCTGGACAGATTGGCCAAATTGAAACTTAACAGAGACATAATGGACTTAACTGATGTTATGCCTCAAAAGGACTTAATCGATATCTACAGAACATTCCACCTGAATAAGAAAGAACATACCTTCTTCTCAGCACCCCATGGAACCTTCTCTAAAATCGAACACGTACATGGCCACAAAGCTAATCTCAACAGATACAAAATAATTGGAATAGCCTCTTGTGTTCTATGAGACCACCATGGTTTAAAGTTAGATATCAACAACAGAAAAAACTACAGAAGTCCTACAATCTCATGGAAACTGAAGAATGCTCAACTGAATCACCAATGGGTTAAGGAAGAAATAAAGAAAGAAATTAAAGACTTCCTAGAGATCAATGAAAATGAATACACCACATACCCAAACTTATGAGATACTATGAAAGAGGTGCTAAGAGGGAAATTCATAGCACTGAATTTCAACATAAAGAAGCTGGAGAAATATCACGCTAGTGACTTGACAGCATACCTGAAAGCCCTTTAACAGGAAGAAGCAAAGACCCCCAGGAGGAACAGATGCCAGAAAATTATCAAATTGAGAGCTGAAATCAATAAAATAGAAATAAAGGGAACAATACAAAGGATTAATGAAACAAAGAGTTGGTTCTTTGAGAAGATCAACAAGATAGACAAGCCCTTATCCAAACTAACCAAAAGACAGAGAGAGAGCATCCAAATTAACAAAATCAGAAATGAAAAGGGGGACATAAGAATAGACAATGAGGAAATCGAGAGAATCATCAGGTCATACTTCAAAAACCTCTACTCCACAAAAATGGAAAATCAAAAAGAAATGGACAATTTTCTGGATAGGTACCACATACCTAAGTTAAATCAAGACCAGATAAAACATTTAAATAGTCCAATGACCCCTAAAGAAATAGAATCAGTCATTAAAAGTGTCCCAACCAAAAAAAGCCTTGGATCTGATGGTTTCACAGCAGAATTCTACCAGATCTTCAAAGAAGACTTAATACCAATACTCTTTAAATTGTTCCATACAATAGAAGCAGAAGGAATATTACCAAACTCCTTCTATAAGGTTACAATTACCCTGATTCCTAAAACAAACAAACAAGAAAAAAGAAAGAGAACTACAGACCAATCTCCCTCATGAACATTGATGCAAAAATACTCAAGAAAATTCTGGCAGACTCCAAGAACACATCAAAACAATTATCCACCATGATCAAGTAGGCTTCTTCCCAGGCATGCAAGAGGGGTTAAACATATGAAATTCTCTCAATGTAATACACCATATAAACAAACTCAAAGAAAAAAATCACATGGTCATCTCACTAGATGCAGAAAAGGCATTTGATGAAGTCCAACACCCATTCATGATAAAGGTCTTGGAGCAATCAGGAATACAGGAAACATACGTAAACACAATAAAGGCGATCTACAGCAAGCCAACGGCAACATAAAATTAAATGGAGAGAAACTCAAAGCAATACCACTAAAATCAGGAACAAGATAAGGCTGTCCCCTCTCCTCATACTTATTCAATATAGTACTTGAAGTTCTAGCCAGAGCTATAAGACAATATAAAGAGATTAAGGGGATACAAATTGGAAAGGAAGAAGTCAAGCTCTCCCTATTTGCAGATGACATGTTAATATACATGGGTGACCCCCAAAATTCAACCAAGGAACGAATACAGCTAATAAAAACCTTCAGCAACATTGCAGGATACAAGATCAACCCAAAAAATCAGCAGCCCTTCTAAACACAGTAGACAAACAGGCTGAGAAGGAAATCAGAGATGCATCACCCTTTACAATAGCCACAAATGATATAAAATACCTTGGGGTTACACTAACTAAGCATGTGAAGGACCTATATGACAAGAACTTTAAGTCCCTGAAAAAAGAAATTGTAGAAGATGTCAGAAAATGGAAAGATCTCCCATGCTCATGGATAGGCAGGATTAACATAGTAAAAATGGCGATCTTGCCAAAAGCAATCTACAGATTCAACGCAATCCTCATCAAATTACCAACACATTTCTTCACAGATCTGGAAAGAATAATACTCAACTTCATATGGAGAAACAAAAAACCCAGGATAGCCAAAAGAATCCTGTACAATAAAACCTCTGGAGGCATCACAATCCCCGACTTCAAGCTCTACTATAGAGCTACAATAATAAAAACAGCTTGGTACTGGCATAAAAAACAACATGTGGACCAATGGAATCGAATTGATGACCATGACATTAACCCACACACCTATGAACATATAATTTTTGGCAAAGAAGCCAAAAATGTACAATGGAAAAAAGAAAGCATCTTCAACAAATGGTGCTGGCATAACTGGATGTCAATGTTTAGAAGGCTGCAAATAGATCCATATCTGTCACCATGCACAAAACTTAAATTCAAGTGGATCAAAGACCTCAACATAAATCCAGCTACTCTGAACCTGATAGTAGAGAAAGTAGGAAGTACTATTGAATGCATTGGCACCGGAGATCACTTTCTAAATATAACACGAGTAGCACAGACACTGAGAGAAACAATCAATCAATGGGACCTATTGAAACTGAGAAGCGCTTGTAGAGCAAAGGACACTGTCAACAAGACAAAGTGACAGCCTACAGAATGGGAAAAGGTCTTCACCAACTCCACATCTGACAGAGGGCTGATATCCAGAATATATAAAGAACTCAAGAAATTAGACATCAAAATGCCCAACAGTCCAATTAAGAAATGGGCTATAGAACTAAACAGAGAATTCTCCACAGAGGAAGTTCAAGTGGCTGCACGACATTTAAGGAATTGCTCAACATCCCTAATTATCTGGGAAATGCAAATCAAAATGACCCTGAGATACCACCTTACACCTGTCAGAATGGCTAAGATCAAAAGCACAGAAGACAGCTTATGCTGGAGAGGATGTGGAGCATGGGAACTCTCCACCACTGCTGGTGGGAATGCAAGCTTGTAAAGCCACTTTGGAAATCAATATATGCTTCCTTAGAAAATTGGGAATCCATCTCCACCAAGACCCAGCTATAGAATTCTTGTGCATATTCCCAAGGAATGATCAATCATACCACAAGGGCATTTGCTCAGCTATGTTCATATGAGCTTTGTTTGTAATAGCCAGAATCTGGAAACAACCTAGATGCCCTTCAACTGAAGAATGGATAAAGAAAATATGGTACATATACACAATAGAGTACTACTCAGCAGAGAAAAACAATGACATCATGAGGTTTGCAGGCAAATGGATGGATCTAGAAAAAATCATCCTGAGTGATATAACCCAGACTCAGAAGGACAAACATGACATGTGCTCACTCATAGGAGGATACTAGATGTAAAACAAAGATGACTAGACTGCTATACAACTCCATGGAAGCTACTTAGAAAATGGGACCTTAGAAAAGACCCAAGGATCACCCAATGACAGAGAAATGGATGAGATCTACATGAAAAACCTGGATGACAGTGGGAGTAATGAAGGGCAAGATTTGAGGGAAAGAAAGCTTAGGGGAGCAGGAGAACCCCGCTGGATCAAGAACAGAAAGGGAGAACGAGGAATAACATCATGATAAATGAAGACCTCATGAGAACAGGAATAGGCAGAGTGCTCAAGAGGTCGCCAAAAATCCACAATGATACATCCTCTGTAGACTGCTGGCAATGATCATAGAAAGCCTAATCTGACCTAGTCTGGTGGTCAGATGGCCAAACACCCTAACAGTCATGCTGGAACTCTCCTCCAATGACTGATGGAAGTGGATGCAGAGATCCTCAGCCAGGCCCCAGGTGGAGCTGCAGGTGTCCAACTGTCGAGAAAAAAGGAGGGTCTACAAGAGCGTGAATTGTTGAATCCAGGATTGCAAAAAGGACAGGGACAAATAGCCAAACAAATGGAAGCACATGAATTATGAACCAAAGGCTGTGGAGACCCTAGCTGGATCAGGCCCTCTGGATAAGTGAGACAATTGAATAGCTTGATCTGCTTGGGAGGCACCCAGTCTGTGGGACCAGGGTCTGTCCTTAGTGCATGAGCTGGCTGTTTGAAACCTTGGGTTTACACAGGGACACTTTACTCAGTCTGGAAGGAGGTGACAGGACCTGCCTGTACTGAATCCACCAGGTTTAAATGAATCCCCAGGGGTGCCTCTATCCTGGAGGACATGGGAATGGAGGGAAGGGGCTGGGGGAAGGTGTGGGGGGGTGGGATGGGGGAGGACAGGGGTACCCATGGCTGATGTATAAAATTTAAAACACATAATAATAAAGAAAAAAATAAATTTAAAATAATGCAATCTTACCAAAAGCAATATACAGATTCAATGGAATTCCCCATCAAAATCTCAACACAAATCTACACAGACATGGATAAAGCAACCTCGGGAAGCATCACAATCTCTGACTTCACGCTCTACCATAGAGCTACAGTAATAAAAACAGCTTACTACTGACCTAAAAACAGACATGTGGACCAATGGAATTGAATAGAAGACCCTGGCATTAACCCACACACGTATGAACATATAATTTTCAACAAAGAAATCAAAACTGTACAATGGGAAAAATAGAGCATCTTCAAAAAATGGTACTGCTATAACTGGATGTCAACATGTAGAAGGCTGCAAATAGATCCATATCTGTCACCGTATACAAAACTTAAATCCAAGTAGATCAATGATCTCAACATAAATCCATTTACTCTGAATCTGATAGAGGAGACAGTAGGAAGTAGTCTTGAATGCACTGAACCAGAGATCTCTTACTAAATATATAAATAGTAGCACAAACACTGAGACCAACAATTAATAAATGGGACCTGTTGAAACTGAGAAGCTTTAGCAGAGCAAAGGACATTGTCAATAAGACAAAATGACAGCCTATAGAATGGGAAACTATCTTCACCAACCCCACATCTGACAGAGGGCTGATCTCCAGAATATATAAAGTACTCAAGAAACTAGACATCAAAATACCTAACCCTCTGATTAAAAATAGGCTACACAGCTAAAAAGAGAATTCTCAACAAAAGAAACTCAAGTAGCTGAAAGACAGTTAAGGAATTGCTCAACATCCTTAGTCATCAGGGAATTGCAAATCAAAACAACTCTGAGATATCATCTTATACCTGTCATAATCGCTATGACCAAAAACACTCAGGGATCCTCTGAGCAAGGGATATTGAGGCCATGATTGGAAAAAAGTATAGAGACAACTATCAGACCTTGTGGAAAGGCATGAACTATTGGACCAATAGCTGAAAATCCCCCACAGTACTGGACTGGGCCATCTGCATAGTCAAGACAGTTGTTTGATTTGAACTGTGTAGGAACCCCCAAGGCAGAGTGATCAGAACCTGTCCCTAGAGCATGAGCTGTCTTTTTGTAACCTAGAGCCTATGGTGGGACACTTTGTCCTTCCTTTGTGCAAGAAGGAGGGGCTTGGACCTGCCTCAACTAAATCTACCAAGCTCTCCTGACTCCCCATGGGAGACCTTGCCTATGAGGAGGTGGGAGTGGGTGGGTGGGTTGAGGGTAATGCTGGGGTCAGGTGGAGGGAGGACAGGGGATCTGTGGTTGGAATGTAATATGAAGAGAAAAATGTCTTAATAAAGATAAATTTATTTTTAAAAAAGATAGCATAGATCCCAGTATTTACTGCTATACCCAACAAAACTTTCAATCACCACAGATGGAGTACATATGATATTTCAAGAAAAAAACATTTAAACAATATCTACCCACAAATCCAACCATACAGAAAGCACTAGGATGAAATATCCAACGTAAGGAAGTTGGATTTACCCAACAAAACACAAGTAATAGAAAAACACACAGCAGGAAGCCCCAAAGAATGGAAATACACATACATTATCACCAAAATACAACAGGAATTAAGAATCATTGGTCATTAATATTGCTTGATATCAATGGATTCAATTCACATACAAGACATGGGATAACAGAACATATATGAATACAGGATCCATCCTTCTGAAACACATCTCAACATCAAAGACAAACACTACCTTAAAGAAAAAGGTTGGGAAAAATCTTTCCAGTCAGATGGATTGGAAGCAAGCTGGTCTAAATATCCTAACATCTAACCAAATAGACTTCAAACTAAAAACAATCAAAAGAGTTCAGGAAGGACATTACAAATACAACACAGGAAAAATCAAACAAGATAAAGTCTTAATTCTGAACATTTATGCCCCAAATACAATGGCACCCACATACATAAAAGAAACATTACTAAAGCTTAAATTGCATATCAAATCCTACACACTAGTAGTGGGAATCTTCAACACCTCACTCTCATTAATGGATACGTCTGCCAGAAAGTAACTTAACAGAAAAAAATAAGGGAACTAACAGGCATTATGACTCAAAAGGACTTAGATATCTACAGAAAATCTCACCCTAGCACAAAAGAATATACCTTCTCAGGATTCCATGGAATATTCTCTAAAACTGACTACATACTTGGTCATAAAACAGATCTCAGCAGATTAAAAAATGGAATAATTGTGTTTTTATCAGATCACCATACTTAAAGTGAGAATTCAACAACAACAAAAATTACAGAAAGCCTACAGGCTCATGATAACTGAATGATGCTCAATGGAATCACCATAGGGACAAAGCAAAAATAAGAAAGAAATTAAAGACTTCCTAGAATTCAATGAAAATTAATGTACAACATACCCAACACCAATGGGCACTATGAAAGCAGAACTAAGAGGAAAGTCATAGCACTAAATGCCCACATAAAGAAGATGGAGAAATCTCACATAAGCAACTTAACAGCATACCCAAACACTCTAGAACAAAAAGAAGCAAACTCATCCAGGAAGAATACACACCAGGAAATTATCAAATTGAAGTCTACTATCAATAAAATAAAAGGAAGAGAACAATACAAAGAATCAATGAAACAGAGTTGGTTCTTTAAGAAAATCAACAAGCTAGACAAACCCTTATGCAAACAAACCAAAAGGCAAAGAGAGAACATCCAAATTAACAAAATCAGAAATGGAAGAAGTAAGAACTGACAAAGTAATTCAAACCATGGGTCCTATAGAGCCTGGATTCCTATGCCTTCCTGAAGAAGGAAGAGGAGGAGGAGAAGGAGGAGGAGGAGGAGGAGGAGGAGGAGGAGGAGGAGGAGGAGGAGGAGGAGGAGAAAGAAGAAGAGGAGGAGGAGAAATACACCCACTTGTCTATTAGTGACATTGCTGTTATAAAGGAAACCAACTCTTGTATTTGTTCTTTAATACAGTTCCACAGGAAGGAATCCATGGTGCTTTAAGCTCTCCCAAAAACACATAATTTAGGAGCTGAAGAGATGAGTCAGTCATTAAAATGACTGACTATTCCACCAGAGATCTAAAGTTTAAATCCTAGCAACCAAATTATAGTTTAAAACCACCTGTAATGAGATCTGGTTCACTCTTTTGGCATGCAGGTGTACATGCAGGCAGAACACTGCATGCATAATAAATAGATAAATCTTTATAAAACAAAATTTGTAAGATAAGAGGTCAGTTTTTATTTATTAAGAAATTTTATTACTCATATCACATACAAATCACGTATCCTGTTCTATACTCCTCCCACCCCTCCAGGCTTCACACACTCACACATCATCCATTCCCCCCTACAAGAAGGTAAGTTCTCCCATGGGGAGTCAGTAGAGCCTGGTACACTCAGTAGAGGCAGGTCCAAGTTCCTCCCCCTACCTAGAAGCTGTCTTGGGTGTTCCATCATAGGTAGTGGATTCCAAAAAGCCAGCTCATGCACCAGACATGTATCCTGATGCTACTGCCAGGGCACCCTTTAAACAGAAAGGCATTCTTAAGCCCTTAAGAAACTTAGAGCAATTATTTTGCTAACTTGACATGAGACAAAACTGCCTCCTAATATTTGTATTTGTACAAATTGCAACCTCCATCATTGCATAAACTTTTACACCCCAAAACTTCCCCTTCAATTTTTGTATCACCTATGTTTTATTATCCCTGTTCCTTAAAGTCATTTCCCACCTTCACAATCTGTTTCTATCTCCCTGAATTCTACAAATCCACCTTTTAAATAGGCAAATCTAGAGAGTCAAAGTAATAATCCACACATAAGAGAGAACATAGAGCATCTGTCTTTCTGTGCCTGGGTACCTAAACATTTCATCATGGATGAGAGGGTTTCCTACAAGGTGATTCACCTTTAACATTTCTATGAGGTTCAGGGAGATGTGCTTTCTTCAGTGATGCAGCCATTAATAATTGACCCTGCTCCAAATAAATAACCCCCAAACAATGTTCGGTCAAACTCTAATAAAATACTGTGAGCCACACACAAAGCAGGACACAAAAGTAGGAAGGAGATGTATTGAGAAGAACAGTTTCACTCGGAAATGGAGTGCAATGAAAGAATACAGTGGAGAGGTGGAATAACTAAGACATCCTATATAAATGTATAAAACAATCAAATGGTTTTAAAATTAAGATGAAGGATACCCTGTAGTGAACTTCTTTCCTAGGAAATGTCATGCATTCATGCACATAGAGCAGCTGTGGTTACCTACACAAGACCATCCTTATCAGCATCCCATCATGGGTAGAGGTGTGACTCACAAGATGATAGCCATATCAGGGGAGCTGAATACACTTCCTGCTTTTTGGAGGAAGGGAGTCACATCCCTCAATGAGGTAGGCACCAGTAAACTGCACTTACACAAATAAATAATTATCCACCCATGCACATGCAAGAAGATTTAATTAAAACCTATGGGGCATTAAAAATAAAGATGTGTAAGTAGGACACAAATTAGTTGGGGTTAAGAAGAAATCTGGTCGGGGTTTAAAAATAAGACTCATGGGTGAATAAAATCAAAGTATATGTGTGTGAGAGAAGTCATGCAATAAAACTTTAAACAGCCAGGATCACAATGCCTATCATGTCAGCACTGAAAAAGCAGAGGCAGAAAAGTTAACTGACTCTTGCTGGCCAGCACATCTAGTTGAATAGTTCCCTTGGAACTGTGGTTCTCACAGTTCTGAGTTCCCATGTCAATGCTGGGAATTAAACCCAAGTCCTCTAAATAAGCAGTCTTCTTAACCCCTGAGACATGGAAAGAGGAAAGCAGACAGCACAGCTCTTAGAGTTACCTGACAACACAAGCACAGAATGTTGTCTGGTAAGAACTGGGACAGCAGAGCCTGAAAATGGAGCTGTACTGTCTGATAAGCACAAAGGGGCAGAATGCTGGGAAGCATGCAGACATGGCCACAGCAGTGTTAGACAGCCACCTAGTGGTTCCTTCAAAGGCAGCCAGATAAGATGTAAAGACAATAGATATTACATAGAAGAGCACAAAGCTGCTCACTAGGGTGAGGATGCTTTGGGTGGCTCTGGTCTCAGGGGACGACCTAATAAAGAGGGATCTGTGGATATGTTTGACTCTCTGCTTGTGTTTGAGCAAGATAAACACCATGTAGCCACTGGCCCACATCATCAGTCCCAAAAACATGACATCACTAGATGTCAATAGAATTAGAGGAAGTGCGTTGATTGGTCTCTGAAGCTTCATAACAGCACAGTATTCAAAAAATCTTATCCCGGTAATATTTCTTCCACCCTTTATGTCAGTTGTGTACACTATAACATAGGTATACATAGACAGCTGGAGGGTCCAGCACAAGCCCAAGGAAGGACCAACTATACCCATGGCTCTGACTTTGAGCTGTGCCCACATGGAATTACTGGGGCTGATAGTGATGGCCTGAAACACACTCAGAAGGGATGTGGAGATAGGGGATACTCCTCTGGCAACTCTATGAAAATATAAGACAAGTTTACATGAACTATAATCTAGATAGTAAGTCTGACTAAAAGCAGAAATGGTCTGTGGGATTCCTTTGAAGAGAACAATGAAGTTGGCCCAAGTCAAGTGTTTGACAATCAGGTCTGTGGGCTTTGCCCTGATTCCAGAGAAGTCAGCAATGATAAAACAACAAAGCAAGGCTAAGTTCCCCAGCATTCCTAGTGCAGTCTGACACATGAAGAAGATGCCCACAGCCAGGTCTCTAGAGATCATTCTGTTATGGTCTTGGTACCTACAAAACAG
This sequence comes from Onychomys torridus, assembly GCF_903995425.1. NCBI lineage: Eukaryota > Metazoa > Chordata > Mammalia > Rodentia > Cricetidae > Onychomys > Onychomys torridus. Next base: position 159,427 of record NW_023412695.1, read on the forward strand.
ATCCAGAAAGTACTTGTTACAAAAGTTGAACTATCTTCTTCTTAGCATGTCAAACATTGTACTGCATAGTCACTATAACCTTATGTTCATGAGTGGTGTTAAAATGTGTCTTACTAGTAAGAAATTTCCTAGGTTCTCAATGAATTCCTATTGTGTTTGAATTACAGATAATTAGCTAGGGCATTGAGGGAAAAATTAAAATTTATATTTCTATTAAAAGGTATTAGCATTTTCAAGTGCTTTACAATTATTATTTGGTTTAAATTCCACAGTGCTTTTGTGAAAGGGTCTAATGAACAACATGCATTCAGATGAGTGTCCTGGATGCACACAACCCTCAGATTTCTAGTACCCAGCATAGAAAAGGTAGAGACTGTGTAGCTAGAATTTTTGGGTCCTACATGGCCCACAATCAGGACAAATGTCTCTCACCCACCAGTCCTACAGCTGCTCAGACCCAACCAAGTAAACACACAGAGACTTATATTACTTATAAACTGTATGGCAGTGGCTTCTTACTAACTGTTCTTCTATCTTAAATTAAGCGATTTCTATTAGTCTATAAGTTGCCATGTGGCACGCGGCTTACCAGTACCTTTCATCTTGCTTGTCATGGCTGCGGCTGGCAGCGTCTCTCTCGCTCAGCCTTCCTGTTCCCAGAATTCTCCTATCTCCTTGTCCTGCCTATACTTCCTGCCTGGGTACTGGCCAATCAGCGTTTTATTTATTAACCAATCAGAGCGACACATTTAACATACAGAACATCCCACAGCAAGACTGGTAAGAAAGGAAACTGTCCAGCTCCCAAGTAAATAGTAACTTGTAAGTAAGAAACCATTAACAACTGATAACGGCTGGTAAAAGCGTAGTCAGCTTCCTTTGAAAAGTGGCCCCCAAAAAATGAAGCATGCTCCAGTTAATGGTCACATACCTAAAAGCATAGGACAGTACAAACTGTACTTTATGGGTTAAAAATACTAAAAGACACACAGGTTGGTAGATTGAGGGATGTGGTAAATTTTGAAGAAGTGGAGGAAGTATGAAAATTATATAAATATATTACACAAATTTCTCCCTAGATGAAAAACGAGAAAATGTAACAGAGAATAATAAAAGAGCAATCAAAGTGGAGAATGAAAAATAGAAAGTAATAAAAAACAAGAAAAAAAGACTAGTGACCCTCAGATACAAGAACAGAAAACATTTGAATTCTCCTGTGTCTGCACATTCACATGTAATGGAATTTGCATGTCTGTGTGTACACATATGTGCTTATTTTTGCCTTTATTATTTTCAAATTTACTTTCTAATCTTTTAATTGATTGTATATAATTTAAAATATAACTATAATACTTAAACAAACAGGTTACTTGTGAAAGTGTTGTAAACAGGATCCAATGGATGCACTTATTCATTAGGAGGACAGCTGGTGAGATCAGTCATCCTGTTGTAATAAAATTAAAGCACAGTAGACACAAAATGAAAATAATGAACAATAGTAGTATCTATTTTAACTGAGGGATATAAAATTTTACTAATATAGCTATAAATGTTACAAAAATTGACAGATATTAGAATACTGTCAGAGATGCAATGGTTCCCTAAAATATAGCTAGCCCAATAATAATTGACATATGTAACTGTTTAATTCAAAAGCAAAGCAATGTGTGTGTTGGGAATGGAGACACATACCTTTAATTCCAACACATGTTAGGCAGAGTCACAAGGATCTCTATGAGTTTGAGGCTTGCCTGGTCTACATAACAAGCTCCAGAACAGCCAGAATGATGTTAAAAAAATAAATAACCACTGTCTCAAAACCAAACAAATAAAAAGTAAGCTCTGGTCTGGGATACATGGACATAAATGCCCATATGTCTTTGGAATATTTAATTAAGGGCCTTAGAACTTTATGATAATGAGGTTGAGTTCATTCAATGAATCATAGGCCAACAGCTGTGAAATTTGGTTATTGAAACTTTGGTTAGCCACTTGCTCCGCATTTCATAGCTGAGAACAAGGAGAACTCTATAAGAAAGACAATGTCTCACTAGGCCACAATACACTGCAATTTCAAAGGGGAGAAATATTCTGCATTCATATAAGCCTAGTGGGCAGCAGAATTTGGGGTGTAAATATACAGAAGCCATCAACCCCTTCTCAAATTGCTTTTGTAACTAACTAAATTTAGGATACACTTTACCAGCCCAGAGAACAGGGCCTGGGATTCACAAAAGAAAACCAAGTGAAGGTGAAGTCTGAGAAACAATCATAAACTGTTTTAGTCAACAGGACCCCCTCATTACTGGGAACAAATATACTGTCACTTTCTTTGGAAAAAAAAACACAAAAACTAGGAATCCAGGTTATTGTCTCTTACCTGCAGCCTCCATCAAACAACTTGGGGTTCAGGTCTTGGGAGGAACCTCCCATTATGAGCATTCATCCTGTGCAGCAGCTGTTTCCTGAAAGAGGAGGATAGGTTCAGAGGTGCAGTACTCTCACCCACCTTCCAGAGACTGTCCTCTCCTCTGCAGACTGGGTGTCTGAAGGAAAGTAACTCACCTGTGCACATAGGATGCATCTGTGAAGCTGGCTGCTGGATGGGGACTCAATGGCCAATGGGACCTAAAAACCTCATATAGATACAAAGTTGATGGCAACTCCCCAGATGAAAGATGAATGTTCTAAGAGCACATCCCCCAAGAGGATGACAGGATCATGTCACAGGAAGGGACAATGACAGTTATGCCAAGACAATTGACATCACCTCTGAACAGCATTTGTTCACTGAAATAAACAGGAAAAACTTTTAACTGAGTAGTGAGCATTACAGAGGGGCAGGCTAAAAGTGCAAAGTGACTCTTCTCTCCTGTGGTGTCAGAAGCTGAGATTCCAGATGGGATAACCATACAGTTTATATTCTAGGAAGCAGTGACTGAGGGCAACATGGGAAGTTACAAGTACACTGGACAGCAGGGATTCATCATTATGAAAATATCACTTACATTCTAAGAAACTGGAAGTTTTTTCGTACTGCCAAGCCAGAGATAATGCAACATGAGCTAAACTGCTATTCTACTGTGCATTCTGCCTGTTTTTTAAACCTTAATTAAAGAGATTAATGTGAGGCTATAGTGATTGCTCAGAGGTTAAGAGCACCAGCTGCCCTTCCAGAAGCCCTGAGTTCAATTCCCAGCAACCACTGGTGGCCTACAATCATCTGCAATTAGATCTGGTGCCCTCTTCTTACTTGCAGGCCTACATGCAGACAGAATAGTGTATAAATAATAAATAAATAAATAAATAAATAAATAAATAAATAAATAAATCTTTTTTGAAATGGAAAGATCAATACAACAACTGCTCTACTTGCCTTTGATTTCCCATGTAATCAGCTTTGAAAACCTAAGCTAATGCATTGCTTTAATCCTAAACTACATAGTCTTCTCTGCTCCTGACCAAAAAGTAGTGAAGGTATGTATATATGTTATAGTAATAAATGATCAATAGAAGAGGGCCTGATCAAGCTGGGGGCTCCACAGCCTTTGGTTCATAATTCATGTGCCTCCATTTGTTTGGCTATTTGTCCCTGTGCCTCTCCAATCTTGGTCTCAACAATTCACACTCTTACAGTCCCTCTTCTTCCTTGACAATTGGACTTCTGGAGCTCCACCTGGGCCCTGGCCGAGGATCTCTGCCTCCATTTCCATCAGATTTGGATGTGAGTTCCAGCAAGACCATTAGGGTATTTGGCCATCTGATCACCAGCCTAGGTCAGATCAGGCTTTCTCTCAACCATTGCCAGTAGTCTACAGTGGATATATCATTGTGGATTTCTGGGGACCTCTCTAGCACTTTGCTTGCGACAATTTATTAGCTTGAACTGTTTGGGAGGTACCCAGGCAGTGGGACCCAGACCTGTCCTTAGTGCATGAGCTGGCTGTTTGGAACCTTGGGCTTACACAGGGACACTTTGCTCAGCCTGGAAGGAGGGGATTGGACCTGCCTGTACTGAATCCACCAGGTTGAATTGAATCCCCAGGGGAGTCTTGGCCCTGGAGGTGATGGGAATGGAAGGGAGGGGCTGGGGGGAAGGTGGGGCAAGGGGTGGGAGGGGGTAGGACAGGGGAACCCATGGCTGATGTGTAAAATTAAAACACAAATATAATAAATTTAAAAAAGGAAAAAAAACAAGAAGGAAATATCTACCATGTTCAAGCAGACTTCATTCTGAAGGGGCAAGAGCAGTTGAGCATTTATAAATCAGTAAATGCAATTAATGTGCCAACGAAACAACCTTTAAAAAAAGAACATGATCATTTTTGTAAAAGCAGAAAAGGCTTTTGACCAAATCCAATATTAATAGTTATGTATGTTCTGGAGATATTATGGATAGTATAGACATTCTCAACATAATAAAAGCACTTTGAACCTAAGTTATAGCCAACATTAAATTAAATGGAGAAAAACTAAAGGCAATTCCACTAAAATCGAGAACAATACAATCTTGTCCACTCTCGCTATAAATATTCAAAATAGAGCTTGAAGTGCTAGCAAGAGCAATGTGAAGGAAGATCAAGGAGTTATAAATTGAAATAGAAGGAAAGTAACATTCTTTCTAAGTAATTTTATAATATATGTAAATGACCCTAAAAGTTTTGCTAGAAAACACCTAAAGATGATAAACACTTTCAGTGATGTCTCCTGATCCAAAATTAACTCAGAGAAATCATTAGCTATCCTATATACAAATAATAGGTGCCATACAATATTTAGTGAAAAATCACTTGCTCCATGACAATAACCTGAAATAATATAACATATCTGGAGTACATCTAACCAAGCAAATGAAAGACTTGTATGATAAAAACTGACTCATGGATCTGGAGGAATATTGTATTAAAAAATGGCCATCCTACCTATAAACAACTGAATTTTGAGATTCAAGGCAATCTCAATCAAAATTCTGAAATATATCCTCACTGCACTTGAAATGTCAATTCACAGTTGCATATGGAAACAAAAAACTGAACATCACTAAAACAATCCTGAGGAATATAACTTCTGGAGGTATCATCATCCCTGATTTTAAGTTCTACTACAGAACTAAAGTAATAAAAACAGAAGGTATTGGCACAAAGACAGCCATATTGATCAATGGAATCTAATTGAAATCATAGACATAAATCTACACTCTTATAGACACAAGATTTTTGATAAGGAATGCAGAAATACACACTGAAAAAGACAGCATCTTCAATAAATATGCTGTTCAATATCGATATCTACATGTAGAAGAATTAAATTTGATACATACTTCTTATTAGCCTGTACAAAAGTCAACTCCAAATGTACCAAAGATCTCAAAATTAAACTAGATACACTGAAACTGATAGAAGAGAATGTGGAGAAAATCTTTGATCTCATTGGCCCAGGATAAACTGTCGAAACAATGTCCACACAGGCAATAAATATCAGCAATAAATAAGTGGGATCACATGAAACTGAGAAGCTTCTGCATGAAAAAAAGACACTGTCATTGGGACAAAGCCTCAGGTCTCAGAATGGAAAAACATTTTTATTAACTACACATCTGATAGATGTTCAAAAAATACTTTTGTAAACTGTGTGTAGCTGTGTCTCTATTATTCCTCATCTACATAAGACACATTTTGATTGGTCTAATAAAGAGCTAATGGCCAATAGCTATGCAGGAGAAGATAGGCAGACATTCTGGGCAGAGATAAGATTTGTGAGTTCCCAGGCAGTGGTGGTGCACACCTTTAATCCCAGCACTCGGGAGGAATAGGCAGGTGGATCTTTGTGAGTTTAAGGCCAGCCAGGTCTACAGAGAGAGATCCAGAAAAGGCACAAAGCTACACACACAAAAAAAAAAAGAATTCTGTGTAATAATCTGGCATGGAGGATTCACCAGCCAGATGCAGAGGAAGTTGAATTTATGGTACTGAGGAGAGATAATGGGTCATGTGACAGAACATAGATTAATATTTAGCTAGTTAATACAAGGTTTAGTAGCTAGGTGGAATCAAGCCTAACCTAAAGGCAAGCTTTCATAATTCAAAAAAGTCTCTGTGTCATTATTTGGGAGCTGGCAGTCCCAAGAAAGTCCAACTATATTTGATCCCCAATGTGAGGCTCATATATCAAAGCATAACGCCTGAGAAAGCTGATAGAAATTCTGGATACAGAGCCATAGGCCACATCTTTAGCCTCTCTCATATACCTGTGAGTACTTGCAGCTTAGGACTGCCCATTCCTGTCTGACGGGTTGTTATATTACCTGTTGAAAAAAAAAGGAAGAGACAGAGAGACACACAGAAAGAAAGAAAGGATGGGGAGGAATAGTCAAAGGGAAAGACAGGAGAGGGAGAAAGAAGCAATAAAACAAAAAAGTTGAACAAAGAGAAGAAAGGAAGTCAGGAAGGAGGGAGAACAAAAACTAAAGAAAGAAAGAGTGGTAGAGAGAGAGGGAATGAAGGAAGGAAGGAATTGAGTTTAGTTTTAGGGTGTTGGTTAAATGGCAGCTGTTGTCTGTATACAAGCCTCATGGAATCACAGCTTAAGACCATGTTCCCAACAAACATCAAGTTATACTTGTGAATTGTGATACTGACTGGGTGTGAGTTCACTAAAATGTTGTCAGAACAAAATCAGAAAAGTGTGTTCATTATTTGTGGCTTCATTGATGCTACTGTTGATCATACATGTAAGAAATATGACATCATATAGGATACCCACAATCCAAAATGCTCATATGAAACATCAGCATCCTGGAGGATATTTAAAGTTCTACCTACCTGGTGTTGTACTTACTGAGAGGCCATGAACTTTCCCAGGAAGATGTTTCCAGTGGACTGTCCTGCAACATCTGTGCAGATCAAAAAATAATACTTTTAGAAAAAAATGTTTCAACCTCAGGGTTGTTGTGGCCTTTGAGACTCCTTGAATGACAATGACTAAGACACAGGTGGAAAATGTTTGTGAGATTTGATTATCCAACTCCATTCAGTATAGTGTGGTAAGTATCAATGTTAAAGTAAAAAAAAAAAAAACTGTGACCAACATCCACCAGACTGTGAGACCACATCTGTGCTCAGACCTGTACATCACTCTGCCCAATTCAGGAAACAGGAAATTGTCTTCACAGCCATAGTATTCTGCACAAGAAGGTATGCTGTATTCATATTGGTCACATCCTCTGAAACATCATTCTCCCTTTCAAATATTTGTTTTGTTTTATTTTAATAAGAGTTAATTGTATATTAGAAAAAACAATTACTAAAGATTTATTTTTTTATTGTATGCATTAGACTCTGAATCATTTCAGCCCTGCAGCCTTTCTTACCTGATCATGTCTCATGCTGTAGATCAACACAGACCTAAAGACCAACACCGGTATTGAGATCTCACTACTTTGATTTGTTTCTTAACTCAGCAATGAACACAGTCCTTTTCCCCTCAGTGAATTGCACAACGAAAGTTCTATTTCATGTGTACAACTCCCTCAATCATGCATGACCATCTTCTATGATGATTTGGTCTCTTATATTCATCAAACTATCAACCAGAAGTAACAATATGTACCAGAAACACATTAGGTCCTGTCAATTGGAGACAAATTTATCTTATATGGACTCATGGGCATCCTTTGATTGAGGGGAAGTGGTAAATTTCACTCTTCAATTTCTCTGCTTGTGAAGATCTCACATTGATTCCATCAGATCCACTTTCAGTGTTTTCATGAACCAGGTAGAAGAGACTATTTCTTCCCTTGTTCTGAAGACACCCAATGTAGGCAGTTCAGATAGAGTATTTCATAGTTCCCTAATACCCTGTACTGATAAAGAACTTTCCTCCATTTTCATATTTAGATCTTTTGCTTTCTGTAGATAACAAGTTAGAATTCACTGTTATTTCTTCTGCTTTTTTCTGGATTCTCACCTCCTGAATCCTTAAAGTTATAAAAGAAATGGCAGATGTAACTTATAATAGTTAAATATATAAAAGCGGGACCAGAGGTGAGTGCCTAGGGTTATAGCCAGAGAGGCAACTGCCCTTGGGTCCCACCACAGGACACCCCAGGAGGACCTGACCAACTTGGCCCCAGTTTCCTGCCAATTGGCAGGCCCTGCCGGAAGGCTTCCCTTTTCCAAGACTGCAGGCAGACACTGCAGTCTCCACACCCTGCCGCCACACCCATTTGCCCGAGACCCCAGCCACTTCCTGAGACTCAGAGACAAGCCCCCAGTTTCCATGCGCCCTGGAACTCCCATCTGGACCAGAGGTGAGTGCCTGGGTTATAGTCAGAGAGGCAACTGTGCCTGGGTCCCACCCCTGGACACAGGCCACCCCAGGAGGACCTGACCAACTCGGCCCCAGTTTCCTGCCAATTGGCGGGCCCTGCAGGAAGGCTCCTCTTTTCCAAGACTGCAGGCAGACACTGTAGTCTCCACAACCTGCCCCCACACCCATCTGCTGGAGACCCCAGCCAATTCCTGAGGATCAGGGACCAGCAACAAGCTTCCATCCTGCCCTGGAACTCCCATCTGGACAGAGACCAGAGGAACTCCCATCTGGACAAGAAGAGCTCCCATCTGGACAAAATAAGGAGACCCCAGGGACTTCCCTAGACTCACAGTCCAAACCCCCAGCTCCTATCCGGCCAGCACACTCTTGTGTACCAGCACTCCCATCTCGCCCAGAGCTTCCATCTGGACCAGAAAGAGGCTCCCTAAATCTGTCAACTCTCTCTGGACCAAGTACACTGATAAGACCAAGAACAAACCCAAGAGGAGATGGGCAGACATCAAGGGAGAAGTACATACAACAAAATAAAGAGCAATACAGCATCACCAGAACCTAGCCCTTCTCCAACAGCTAGACCTGAACATCACAGAATGGAAGAAGAAGAAAACAACCAACCTTATAAGTAACACCATGAAGAGGCTAGAGCCTTATATAGAAGAAATCAAAAATAAAGTAGAGGAACAGACAAACAAAAAAATGGGAAGAATGCTACAAAAAACTACAGGAAAGGACAATCAAAGCAGAAGAAAACAAAAAATCCTTGAATGAAAATCACGAAAAAGCAAGGGAGACAATCCAAAACCTGAAGAGGGAAATAGAAAAAATGAAGAAGACACTAGCAGAAGGAATGCTGGAAATAGAAAATCTGAGTAAACAAACAAGAATTTCAGAGGCAGAGTGCTTGAGAGGTCCCAAGAAATCCACAATGATATATCCTCTTTAGTCTGCTGGCAATGGTCGAGAGAAAGCCTGATCTGACCTAGTCTGGTGATCAGATGGCCAAACACCCTAACAGTCATCTTGGAACTCTCACCCAATAACTGATGGAAGTGGATGCAGAGATCCTCAGCCAGGCCCCAGGTGGAGCTCCAGGTGTCCAACTGTCGAGAAAGAGTAGGGTCTGCAAGAGCATTAATTGTTGATTCCAAGATTGCAAAAAGCACAGGGACAAATAGCCAAACAAATGGAAGCACATGAATTATGAACCAAAGGCTGTGGAGCCCCCAGCTGGATCAGGCCCTCTGGATAAGTGAGACCATTGAATAGCTTGATCTGTTTGGGAGGTACCCAGTCTGTGGGACCAGGATCTGTCCTTAGTGCATGAGCTGGCTGTTTGAAACCTTGGGCTTACACAGGGACACTATGCTCAGTCTTGAAGGAGGTGACAGGACCTGCCTGTACTGAATCCACCAGGTTTAAATGAATCCTCAGGGGTGCCTTGATCCTGGAAGACATGAAAATGGAGGGGAGGGGCTTGGGAGAAGGTGAGGGTGGTGACGGGAGGGGTGAGGACAGGGGAACCCATGGCTGATGTATAAAATTTAAAACACATAATAATTAAGAAAAAACTTTATATATATATATATAAAAAGCTCAGCAGGACTAACAATACATGAGTCACAGCTAAACTATCAGTTTGATATATATAACTGATATATTTTTTGATATATATAACTGATTGTTGTGGACAGTAGCATTATTTCCACTGTCAAAACCTGTCCTTAGAAGCAAATATGATAAGTGACTCTTTCAATACAAAACATGCATGTGTCAGAGTGGATACTAGAAGGTCTTTAACTTGGATAACAGAATGCAAACATAGCCACCTCAGTCTATTAGTATAAAGCAATGAGATCTATTTGCAACACACTCCAGTCTTGAATGCATTTTAAGTTCCTACTTACTCTCCTATTCATTTTGTTGACATTTATTGTATGACATTTATTTTGGTTGGAAAAAGTTTTTATTTTAGGGGACTAGAGAGAAGACACTGTGGTAAGGTACACTTGCAGCTGGTGAGAACAGCTGGGTTAGTTCCCAGAACATACATGGTGGCTCACAACTGTTTGTAAGTCTAATTCAAAGAGGATCTGACAAAATATTCTCTCCTCTGGAGGCACTTCCATCTTATGATGCACATATATGCAAGCAGGGAAAATATTAAGATTCACAAAACAAAAATAGATAATAAAGTAATCTTTTTTAAAGTAAGTTTTCATTTACCAACAAAGATTTTTTTCCATAGGGAAATGTGAAGTGCAAATAAGACTTTTAAAATTTGACTAAAATGCAGTGTCCTCTAAGTAAACTCTGTCATGACAGAAAAACAGTCATTTCCCAGTTTCACACAAGTGGCAGCACAAGAGGGACCTGATGTTTATTATGGCACAAGAAACATGTATTCTTTTCATTGCAGGAGTAAAGGTTAAAGTGATAACTATAAAAAATTACTAATCACATTACTTTTTAAAAATATGCAATATACAACACTAATTTGTTCTATATAGCTTAAGAAGACAATTAATGAAATATTTCATTTCATATTCTGCATACTTACTACCTTTTTATTGATGAATCATATAATAAAATTCAGAATACATGCAAATAAATGTGATGCACATGTGATGCAAAGAAAGGAAAAAGAAGAATGTGAAAAACTTTAACATTGTGCAAACTTAAAGAACAAAGTGTAAATACAAATATAGCTGATGAGTAAAGCCCTGTCCTGCCATCCATAAAGTCTTGTGCTCTTTTAGCAACAATGATGATCAGTAAGGGAAGGCATGTGATCATTTTGTACTCGTATTCAGATTATTTTTGAAACATAGATAGATAACTCAATCCCAAGTAAAACAGCGATGTTTCAAACAAATCATTTTACCTCTGGTCATTCAATACAGACTGAGGTACTGCCTGTCTAACTCATATGTGTAATATTACATAGGAATATTTTATGCACAAGATAAATATTTACATCTATATCTTCTGGGAATGTTTGTGTCTTTTATATCAATAAAAATATTTACTGTAATTATGAAACCATAGTAACAATAGTAATCATACAGCAAACTATAATTTTACTGCAGCTATAAAAATAGTACTGCAAAAAAACTAGTCTACATACCTTGACATTTTGCCACACTCCTTCAACACCTTCATATGCTGACAGCATTATCCTGGTGTTACCCACAGTAACCCTCTGTCAGGGAATTGTATTTCAGTAAGAACTAACAAACAGGGACTAGCACGTAGTTCTGTACACTTTGGTCTTTCTCACTTACCTCTTAGCTATTCAATCATTCTTGTGAGTTCTCTCTCTTTCCCACTGACCTGTTTCTACCAAGATTCTCATTACTAGACATGAGCAAATAAGAAGCCCCTGTCTTCTTTGCTGGCTCTGATGCTAAGACTGAAATACAAAGTACTCACTTTGTTTATTGCCTCTTCATGATGATGTGCTCAGTGGGTAAATCCAGACTCATTAATAACCAGCTTTGTGAGAGAGTCACCAAAGGTAGAGGATTTGTCTCTATGAACTCAACTCCCTCCAGAACTGCAATTTTCATTTCACTGGCAGTGGCAATGACAGTGTGGCTTTGGGAGACAAAATCATTTCTCAAACTTTTTCCAGTTACTAATTGACAAAGACACTTAAGAGTTTCTTGTGACTATCTCCAAATGGACAAGTGTTTTGTGGAGCCATTGAATTTTTATGATCCACAAAGGCTGAGCAGGATCCTATGGGAAGTGCTAGAAAGTTTGAAGTCAGATGTGTGAGAATGTCAGAAAAGCCTCTACATCTCATTGGATTTTAGGATTTAGTAATTATTTCCAAGACAGATCAACTTAGATTTTATGATTTATATAATTTCTATTTAAATGTTTGTTTATTTTATTCATGCATTTGTGTATATATCAAGTGTACCTTCCATTATCTCTTTCCAATTGCTTTCTTTTCGCACAACACAATTGTCACAAATTCCATATGCTTTGTTGAGAGAGAGAGTGTATGTGTGAGAGAGAGACAGAGACAGAGACAGAGACAGAGACAGAGACAGAGACAGAGAGAGAGGAAGGAAGGAAGGAAGGAAGGAAGGAAGGAAAGAAAGAAAGAAAGAAAGAAAGAAAGAAAGAAAGAAAGAAAGAAAGAAAGAAAGAAGGAAGGAAAAAGACTGCTAAATGATCCTAATATGTGCCTAGTGCAGGGCATCTATGAGAGCAAGGTTAGCCACTCTCTAAATGGCAGAATTCTTATAGAATTCTGACACTTCCTCTCCCTGAAGCCAGAAGTGTCCAACAGCTCTTCAGGTAAGAGTGGTACCAGCTGAACATGCATTATGCTTGGATCTTGCTTTCTTGAACTTGTGCAGGTTTTGTGTGTACTGTAATAACAAGCGAATGTCCATTTCCAAGTTCCATGTTCTTCCTGGAAATAACTCATTTGCTTAAAAGCATCTGCCACCACTTGTTCTTATATTCTATCTGCCTCTTCTATGAATATCCGAGTCTTGGGTGGAAGAGTGTGCTATGGATATCCCATTTTTACCCTGGAAACTCCAAAGTCTCTTAATCTCTACACCTTGAATGATTGTGAGCTTCTATATTAATCACCATTGATTGGAAAAATCCTCTTCTGGTGAGGTTGATGAATAGACTAATCCTCCAGTATAAAACTATGAGCTTGAAGGTGTTTATTACTATGTCAACTTAGGAGAATATTAGTATTAGTTTCTAACCCAGAGTCTCTGTACTCTCTAGCCACATATTCTTCTCCCTGATAATGATGCCAGGCTTTGGGTACCATCATGTGAACTCTGCCTTCAAATAGTTCATGAAGCAACTTATTACACCCATAGTGATCATGAGAATGTTGCACCACATTTGATGTTGATGTTGCTCTCAAGGTTCATAGCTCTATAATATTCATAATTATGTCTAACACTGTGAAAACTACCTAGTAGAGATGGAGCTTCCACCATTCCTTGTGCATGTTCCTTCACTCAAGTATGTGATATCTTTACCAATAGTGTCTTACAATCTAGGGATTAAAAACTCACAAATGTTACTGGCTATTCACATTGTTCTTGGATTTCCTCAATCTATTTCTTAACTTTCAAGCACCTAACCCCATTTTAGAGTACTTGGCAGAAGACCATACACAGGATATCTGAGAAAAGAAAACTATCTAAAGTAGTGGAAGTAAAGTGGAAAACATGATGTTACAATTGTTGGAGAATATTAGTTTAAGAGGTGTCAATTTGTTTAATGATACAAAGAAGTGCTGCATTCTCTTCTGTTTAATTCAGTTCATTTGTATAATTCTGTGAAGCTGTGTTACTTTGCGGGTCTGAAAATCACAGTTACTCCCTTAACACGCACACTCACACAGACATACATGAATATTCTCAATATATAAATGCAACCTGCTTAGTCTATACAGTGTTACCTGTATGTATAAAATTTCAGTGCTGAGAATTTGTATTTGATGACCTGTTCAGTGGCTCTTCCCTGGGAAGACGATTACTCACAGTCTCAGCATTCCTTGTTTTTCTGTAGCTCTCTTTCTATGGGTTGGGTCTCAAAAGGTTCCACCTTTCCATGTTATTGACGTGATTGTCAGTATCATTCTTCCTCACATCTTGTTTCGGAAGCCACATTAATGATACTTCATGGATACAGCCTTTATGAAAATACTAGAACCTGCATTCTCATAGCCAATTTCCTGTTCCTCTGGCTCTTGCAATCTTTCCAACGTCCCATCTACTGTGATTCGGGAGCCTGTAGTGCAGTTCTAGTTTGATGAATCAAATGGATCTGAACACCAAAAGGTCTCTTGTTCTCTTAAATTTGATTTGATGTCCTTCTCTGTAAGGTCTCCATCTGTTGCAAAGTACATTTCCAGGATGAAGGTTGAGAACTTTACTTTTCTGTAATTTAAGAACAAATACATATAATATAGTTAGGATCCTAATGGAGACTGCAGAGTTTAGCTCCAACACTACAACAAGGTTAAGAGAAAAAAATCTACAGTGTACCAAAATGAAACTTAGAACTCCAACTTCCCTTTATAATATGAGGAATAAATTCACATTAAGAGTTGTTCAGGAGAACTTCCATCTGGACCAGAGACTACAGGGAGACCCTGCAGTCTCCAAACCCTGCACTCACACCCATTTGCCTGAGACCCCAGCCAATTCCTGAGAATCAGAGACCAGCCCCCAGCTTTCATCCTGCCTTGGAACTCCCAACTACACCAGAGGTTAGTGCCTGGAGTCACACCCAGAGAGGCCTGCACCTGGGTCACAGCCCGGGGCACCAGCCACTCCAGGGAAGACCTGCCAATTGGGCTCCAGGTTCTGGCGATAGGGCAGGACACCCCATCACCAACAGGAAGGTTCCCCCTCGCCAAGACCCTCTGGAAAACCCTACAATCTCCACACATTGCCGCCAGACCCAACTGCCCGAGACCCCAGCCACTTACTGAGACTTAGAAACCAGTCCCCAGCTCCCATCCACCCCAGAACTACCATCTGGACCAGAGAGCCCCCAGCTACCATCTGCACTGGATATCCCATCTGGACCAGAGCTTCCATCCTGTCCAATCTGGACAAGATAAGGAGACCACAAACTTCCTGAGACTCAGATTCCAGCCACCCAGTTCCTATCCAGCCAGCATTCTCATCTGGAACAGAACTTCCATCTGGCCCAGAGCTTCAATCTGGACCAAAGAGGGGCTCCCTAAATCTGTCATCTCTCTCTGGACCAAGTACACTGATAAGACCAAGAATGAACCCAAGAGGAGATGGGCAGACATCAAGGCAGAAGTACATACAAAAAAATAAAGAGCAATACAGCATAACCAGGACCTAGCCCTTCTGAAACAGCTAGACCTGAACATCATGGAATGGAAGAAGCAGAAGAAAACAACATTATAAATAACATCATGCAAAGGCTAGACCCTAATATAGAAGAAATCAAAAATAAAGTGGAGGAACAGACCAAAAAAATGGGAAGAATGCCATAAAAAAACTAGAGGAAAGGACAATTAAATCAGAAGAAAACAATAAGTCCCTGAAAGAAAATCATGAAAAAGCAAGGGAAACATTCCAAGACCTGAAGATGGAAATAGAAAAAATGAAGAACACATTAGCAGAAGGAATACTGGAAATAGAAAATCTGAGTAAACAAACAGGAACTTCAGAGGCAAGTATAACAAACAGAATGCAAGAGATGGAAGAGAGGATCTCTGGTGTTGAAGATACGGTAGAAGAAACAGATTCATAAGTCAAAGAAAACACTAAAACCAACAAAGGCATGACCCAAAATGTCCAAGAAATTTGGGACACCATGAAAAGACCAAACCTACAAATAATAGGGATAGAGGAAGGAGAAGAATACCAACTCAAAGGCACAGAAAATATATTTAACAAGATCATAGAAGAAAACTTTCCCAACTTAAAGAAGGAAATGCCTACAAAGATACAAGAAGCTTATAGAACACCGAACTAGACTAGATTATTTAACAAGATCATAGAAGAAAACTTTCCCAACTTAAAGAAGGAAATGCCTACAAAGATATAAGAAGCTTATAGAACACCGAACAGACCACCAAAAAAAGTCCTCTTGGCACATAATAATTAAACAACTAAATGTACACAATAAAGAAAGAATATTAAGGACACCAAAGGAAAAAGGCCAAGTGACTTATAAAGGCAAACCCATCAAAATAACCATCAATTTCTCAATGGAGACTTTGAAAGCCAGAAGGACCTGGACAGATATATGGCAGACACTAAGAGACCATGGATGCCAGCCTAGACTAATATACCCAGCAAAATTCTCAATCATCATAGAAGGAGTGAACAACACCATTCAAGATAAAACAAGATTTAAACAATACTTATCCACACACCCAGCTCTACAGAAAGCACTAGAAGGAAAATTCCAACCTAAGGAAGGCAGATACATCCATGAAAACACAGGCAATATACAAAACCACAGAAGGAAACCTCAAAGAATAGAAGTACACACACACTACCACCAAAAAATAAAAATAACAACAGGAACAAACAATCACTGGTCATGAATATCCCTTAATATCAATGAACATAATTCACCTATAAAAAGACACAGACTAATAGAATGGATATGAAAACAGGACCCATCTTTCTGCTGCATACAAGAAACACATCTCAAATTCAAAGACAGACACCTCCTAAGAATAAAAGGCTGGGAAAAGACTTTCCAATCAAATGGTCTTAAGAAGCAAGCTGGTGTAGCCATCCTAATATCTAGCAAAATAGACTTCAAACTAAAATCAATCAAAAGAGATGATGAAAGACATTACATACTCATCACAGGAAAGAACCACCAAGATGAAGACTCAATTCGGAATATTTATGGCCCAAACAAAAGGAAACATTACTAAAGCTTAAATCACATATAAAACCCCACACATTAATAGTGGGAGATTTCAACACCCCACTCTCACCTCTGGACAGATCAGCCAAATTGAAACTTAACAGAGACATAATGGACTTAACTGAGGTTACGGCTCAAATGGATTTAATCAATATCTACTGAACATCCCACCACAACAAAAAAGAATATACCTTCTTCTCAGCACCCCATGGAACCTTCTCTAAAATTGACCACATACTTGGCCACAAATCAAATTTCAACAGATACAAAACAATTGGAATTACCTCCTGTGTTCTATCAGACCACCACGGTTTAAAGTTAGATTTCAAAAACAGAAAAAAACTACAGAAATCCTACAATCTCATGGAAACTGAAGAATGCTCAACTGAATCACCAATGGGTTAAGGAAGAAATAAAGAAAGAAATTAAAGACTTCCTAGAGATCAATGAAAATGAATACACCACATACCCAAACTTATGGGATACTATGAAAGCAGTGCTAAGAGGGGAATTCAGAACACTGAATTTCAACATAAAGAAGCTGGAGAAATCTCATGCTAGTGACTTGACAGCACACTTGAAAGCCCTAGAACAGGAAGAAGCAAAGTCTCCCCAGGAGGAACAGACGCCAGGAAATTATCAAATTCAGAGCTGAAATCAATAAAATAGAAATAAAGAGAACAATACAAAGGATTAATGAAACAAAGAGGTGGTTCTTTGAGAAGATCAACAAGATAGACAAGCCCTTATCCAAACTAACCAAAAGACAGAGGGAGAGCATCCAAATTAACAAAATCAGAAATGAAAAGGGGGACATAACAACAGACAATGAGGAAATCGAGAGAATCATCAGGTCATACTTCAAAAACCTCTACTCCACAAAACTAGAAAATCTAAAAGAAATGGATAATGTTCTGGATAGGTACCACATACCTAAGTTAAATCAAGACCAGAAAAAATGATTTAAATAGTCCAATAACCCCTAAGGAAATAGAATCAGTCATAAGTCTGCCACCAAAAAAAGCCCTGGACCAGATGGTTTCACTGCAAAATTCTACCAGATCTTCAAAAAAGACTTACTACCAATACTCTTCAAATTGTTCCACACAATAGAAGCAGAAGGAATATTACCAAACTCCTTCTATGAGACTACAATTACCCTGATTCCTAAACCAAACAAAGATGGAACAAAGAAAGAACTACACACTGATCTACCTCATGAACATTGATGCAAAAATACTCAATAAAATTCTGGCAAACAGACTCCAAGAACACATCAAAATAATTATCCAATGGAATTGAATTGAAGACCCTGACATTAACCTGCACACCTATGAACATATAATTTTTTACAAAGAAGCCAAAATTGTACAATGGAAAAAAGACAGCATCTTCAACAAATGGTGCTGGCATAACTGGATGTCAATGTGTAGAAGGCTGCAAATAGATTCATATCTGTTACCATCCACAAAACTTAAGTCCAAGTAGATCAAAGACATCCACATAAACCCAGTTACTCTTAACCTGAGAGAAGAGAAAGTAGGAAGTACTCTTGAATGCATTGGCACAGAAATCACTTTCTAAATAAAACAACAGTAGCACAGACACTGAGGGAAACAATCAATCAATGGGACCTGTTGAAACTGAGAAGCTTTTGTAGAGCAAAGGACATGGACAACAAGACAAAGTGACAGCCTACAGAATGGGAAAAGGTTTCAGCAATCCCACATCTAACATAGGGCTGATATCCAGAATATATAAAGAACACAAGAAATTAGACATCAATATGCCCAACAGTCCAACTAAGAAATGGGCTATAGAACTAAACAGAGAATTCTCCACAAAGGAAGTTCATATGGCTGAAAGACATTTAAGGAATTGCTCAGCATCCCTAATTCTCCAGGAAATGCAAATCAAAACAACACAGAGATACCAACTTACACCTGTCAGAATGGCTAAGATCAAAAGCACAGAAGACAGCTTATGCTGGAGAGGATGTGGAGCAAGGGATCTCTCCTCCACTGCTGGTGGGAATGCAAGCTTATACAGCCACTTTGGAAATCAATATGGCGCTTCCTTGGAAAATTGGGAATCAATCTCCCCCAAGACCCAGCTGTAGCACTCTTGGGCATATACCTAAGGAATGCTCAATCATACCACAAGGTCATTTGCTCAGCTATGTTCATATCAGCACAGTTTGTAAAAGCCAGAACCTGGAATCAATGTAGATGCCCTTCAACTGAAGAATGGATAAGGAAAATATGGTACATATACACAATGGAGTACTACTCAGCAGAGAAAAACAATGACATCATGAGGTTTGCAGGCAAATGGTTGGATCTAGAAAAAGTCATCCTGAGTGAGGTAACCCAGACTCAGAAGGACAAACATGGTATGTACTCACTCATAGGAGGATACTAGATGTAAAACAAAGATGACTAGACTGCTAAACAACTCCAAGGAGGTTACCTAGAAAATGGGACTCTAGAAAAGACACAGGGATGACCCCATGACAGAGAAATGGATGAGATCTACATGAACAACCTGGATGACAGTGGGATTAATGAAGGGCAAGATTTGAGGGAAAGAAAGCTTAGGGGAATAGGAGCTCCCAGCAAGAACAAGAACTGAAAGGGAGAATGAGGAATAACAGACCATGATAAATGAAGACCACATGAGAAGAGGAATAGGCAGAGTGCTGGAGTGGACCCCAGAAATCCACAATGATACATCCTCTGTTGACTGCTGGCAGGGTTGAGAGAAAGCCTGATCTGACCTAGTCTGGTGATCAGAATACCAAACACCCTAAGAGACGTGCTAGAACTCTCATCAAATAACTGATGGAAATGGATGCAGCGTTCATCAGCCAGGCCCCAGGTGGAGCTCCAGGTTCCAATTGTCGAGAAAGAGGAGGGTGTAAGAGCAGGAATAGTTGAGCCCAAGATTGGAAAAACACAGGGCCAAGTAGCCAAACGATTGGAAGCACATGAATTATGAACCAAAGGCTGTGGAGCCCCCAGCTGAATCAGGCCATCTGGATAATTGAGACAATTGAATAACTTGAACTGTTTGGGAGGCACCCAGGCTGTGGGAATGGTACCTGTCCTTAGTGCATGAGCTGTCTGTTTGGAACCTTGGGCTTAAACAGGGACACTGTGCTCAGTCTGGAAGGAGGGGACTGGACCTGCCTATACTGAATCCACCAAGTTTAAATGAATCCCCAGGGTTGTCTTGGAACTGAAGGAGATGGGAATGACAGGCATCTAGGTTATTTCCAGGTTCTGGCTATTACAAACAATGCTGATATGCACATAGCTGAGCAAATGCCCTGTGGTATGATTGAGCATTCCTTGGGTATATGTCCAAGAGTGTTATAGATGACTCTTGGGGGAGATTGATTCCCAATTTTCTTAGGAAGTGCCATATTGATTTCCAAAGTGGCTGTACAAGCTTGGATTCCCACCAGCAGTGGAGGAGAGTTCCCCTTGCTCCACATCCTCTCCAGCATAAGCTATCTTCTGTGTTTTTGATCTTAGCCATTCTGACAGGTGTAAGGTGGTATCACAGAGTCCTTTTGATTTGCATTTCCCAGATAATTAGGAATGTAGAGCAATTCCTTCAGTGTCTTTCAGCCTTTGAGATTCTTCTACTGAGAATTCTCTATTAAGCTCTGTAGCCCGTTTTTTTAATTGCATTGTTCAGTATTTTGATGTCTAGCTTTTTGAGTTCTTTATATATTTTGAAGATCAGCCCTCTGTCAGATGTAGGGTTGGTGAAGATCTTTTCCAAAATTTTTATTTCTTTTCTACTTCCACTTCATATGGAAAAACAAAAGCCCACAATGGCCAAAATAATCCTATAGTAAATGGAAATTCCTGAGTCATCACCATTCCTGAATTCAAGCACTACTATAGAGCTATAGTAATATAAACAGCTTGAAATTGACATAAAAACAAACGTGTCAAACAGACCAATGGAATAGAACTGAAGATGCTGACATTAACCCACACTCCTATGAACACCTGATATTTGACAAATAATGCCAATATTACAATAGAAAAAATACAGCATCTTCAACAAGTGGTGCTGGCATAACTTGATGTCAGAATTTTGAAAATTATAAATAGATCAATATCTATCACCATGCACAAAACTCAAGTCTACTTGGATCAAAAACCTCAACCCAAATCCAGTTACACTGAACCTGATAGAAGAGAAAGTAGGAACTAGCATGGAACACATTGGCACACAAGACCACTTTCTAAATATAACACCAATAGCACAGAAACAATGAGAGCAACAACTAATAAATGGGACATCCTGAACCTGAGAAGCTTCTGTAAAACAAAGGACATTGTAAATGAGACAAAAATGACAGCCTAGAGAATGAGAAAAGATCCTCACCAACCCATCATCAGAAAGTGGGCTGATCTCCAAAATACATAAAGACCTCAAAAAGTTAGATATCAAAATACCAAACAATCCAATATAAAAATGGGCTACAGATCTAAACAGAGAATTCTCAACAAAAGAATATTAAATGGCCAGAAGATATTTAAAGAATATCTCAACATCCTCAGTCATAAGGGAAATTCAAATCAAAAGTCACTCTGAAACACTTTCTTACACCTGTCAGAATGGCTAAGATCCACAACACTGAAGACTGCTTATGTTGGAGAGGATGTGGAGCAAGAGGAACACTCTTCCACTGCTAGTTCGAGTGCAAACTTACACAGGCACTTTGGAAATAAGTATGGCAGTTCCTCAAAAATTGGGAATCAATCTACCTCAAGACCCAATGATACCACTCTTGGTCATATACCCAAGGGATGCTTAATTATACCACAAGAACACCTGCTCAGCTATGTTAATAGCAGTATTATTCATGATAGCCAGAACCTGGAAACA
This sequence comes from Onychomys torridus, assembly GCF_903995425.1. Taxonomy (NCBI): domain Eukaryota; kingdom Metazoa; phylum Chordata; class Mammalia; order Rodentia; family Cricetidae; genus Onychomys; species Onychomys torridus. Next base: position 181,087 of record NW_023412695.1, read on the forward strand.
ACCTAGATGCCCCTCAACCAAAGAATTGATAAAGAAAATATGGTACATATACACAATAGATTACTACTCAGTTGCAAAAAAACAAACAAACAAAACAAAAGAATGACATCATGAAATTTGCAGGAAACTGGATGGAACTAGAAAATATCATCCTGAGTGAGGTAAGCCAGACCAGAATTGCAAACTTTGTATGTACTCACTCATCAGTGGATACTAGATATAAAACAAAGGATAATCAACCCACAGGGAAACTAGGAAACAAGGAAGGATGTAAGGATCAGTTTGTAAAGGGGAAACAGATGAGATCTCTATAAGTAAACTGGGACCAAGGGAAGGTATTAGAGGGGAGAGTATGGGGGATGAGAACATGAGTGAATTGTATGGTTGAGCTGAGGAAGGAATGGACTGGGAGAGCAATGAAGGCGATCTCTTGATATAGGGAGACATTATGGTTTAAGAGAGAAACATGGTACTAGGGAAATTCCCAGCAATACCCAAGGATGACCCCAGATTAGACTTCTAGCAGTGGTGGAGATGGTGCCTGAACTGGCCTACCCCAGTAATCTTATTAGTGAGTGCCATAACTGTCATTATAGAACCTTCATCCAGTAATTGATAGCAGCAGATACAGAGATTCACAGCCAAGCACCAGGTTGAGCACCAGGAGTCCAGTTGAAAAGAGAGAAGAGGGATTCTATGAGTAAAGGGGGCTGCCAGGCTCATGATGGAGAAATCTATATAGACAACTGAACCAAGCTCATAGGAACTCATCAACATTAGACTGATGGCTGTGGAACCGCCATTGGACCAAACTAGGACCTCTTCATACAAGACACATTTGTGTAGCTTCCTCTGTTTAAGGGGCCCCTGGCAGAGGAATCAGGATCTATCCCTGGTGCGTGAGCTGGCTTTCTAGGGCTCATTAAATATGGTTGCTCAGCCTTGATGCTGGGGTGAGAAGCTTGTTCCTGCCTCAACTAAATATACCAAGCTTTGCTGACTCCCCATGGGAGCACTTACTTTATTGGAGGAGGGGATGAGAGGTTGGTAGGTGCATGAAGAATACGGAGAGCAGAAGTAGGGATGATAGGGGGATCTGTGTTTGGTATGTAAAATGAATAAAATAATTTCTTAAGTGAAAAAAAAGAAAAATTTATGTGCCACCTGAATTCATTATTTTTGGGTTATTTAGGCCCATATTGTTACATAGACATTGGATTATTCTCAAGTTTTGTTCACCAAATTTATTAATAGTATACTAGCATTGAATAACCATTGTATTTGCAAGTATAGCTGTGAGCAATAGTTTATTTTTTCTTGTTAGTAATTATTGCTTCTATATAAACAGGTGTGCTTTAAAGTTCTATAAATTATTTTTGGTATGTTCATATACATTAAAATTTTAACAGGTCTTCATTTATGGTTTAATAGAGATAACTTTTATTTACTGGGATTGAAATTTTAGAAGAATGTATGAATATTTTATAAAATAAAATCATATCACTCAAATAAGCTCATATTTCTCATGTTTCTAACTTTCTACCCAATGGTATTTTTGTCCTCTTATATACATGTTCAGATATATTACAGGCAAAAAATATTTGTTACACAAGTTTGCATCCTTTCCTTGCCAGGTAGCATATTTAATTTAGTAAAGAGCAACCCAAGTCAGTGCAAAAGCTTCTCTCTCCTGCCAAGGGTTCCTTCAGCTGTGGACCACCATGTTCTGCACTAATTCATCCTAACAATAGATTTTGAGGGAACCTAATATGGAAGTCTTCATTGAGTTAAGTCTGTTAACACAAAAAAGAAAACCTACCATGACTATTTAAAGTGAGAATACATAGAATAGACTTGATACTGAGACATGATGGTCATACAGTTAGTGTCATTGGTTTAACTTCATTTTTGTGACTCTATTATAATTGGTGTCCTCTCAGTGATGATAAGAAATGTTCTGCCAGCTTAAATGTGGGGATTTTATTCCTCACTCAATCATTGACATGATAGGAACTTCCTCCCTCCTCAGTCTGTATATTTCCCTCTTCTCATCGGACATCACTTGAGACCCATATATTTGATTCTCAATCAACTAGTTCTGGCCAGCCTCCAAGATTTATCAAGTAATGGTATATATGTGATGATATTTTATTTGTGCACCAATAAAGCTTATCTGGAGATCAGAGGAAAAAGCCACCCATTATATTAAATATATAAGTCAAGTAACGGTACCATACACCTTTAATCCTAGCATTCAGGAGGCAGAAATTCATCAGGAACTCTGTGAGTTCAAGGTCACACTGGGAACAGAGCCAGTTGTGGTGGCACATGCCTTTAATTCCCAGCACTAATTAAGCATGGAGGTATGGAGGTCTGGACAGACAGACAGGAAGTGATAGAGTTGGTAGGAAAGAGGAAGTGATGTAGCTAGGCAGAGAGAGGAAGTGAGATGGGAGAGCACAGAAAGGATATAGGCGTGAGTATACAGGAAGCAGCTCTTCCTTTGATTGAGGATTTCCTAATGGTAAGAACATGGCTGGCTCTTTCTGCTTCTCTAATCTCTCAGTCTTTACCCCAATATCTGGCTCTAGGTTTTTTATTAATAAGAACTTTTAAGATTCATCTTACATATTCAACAGAGAATAATAACATTGGGATGGAAATTTTTTCTGAGTGATACAAGTTGCAAACTTGTCTTCTATTTTTATGGAGTTAGCACTGGGTCTTTTAGCACTGTCTGTCTCTTTGATGGCTTCCAGATGACTAAGCTCAACCTCAAGATGTCAGGTGGAAGAACCTGGATTCAGTCACTAGAGTTGATATTATACTGCTGTCTAGTCACCTGATTTCTATATCTCCTGATGAATTCAATTCTTCCATTTGTAGTGAAAGGTCCATTGAATGACAAAAAATTCAGTTTATAAAGTGATAGTGTGAATTGCTCTTGACAATGCCTGATACATGCACCAGAGTATATACTATTTTATACTTTCCTTTCAAATGATGAATATGATTCTGATAGTCTGTGATCATGTATTGTGACCATTGTTCTTCAGAGACACAAGCAAGTTGTATAGCACATTCAAAGGTACAGCCCCACCTCTATTGGTTCTCCTAAAAATAGAGACACATGTAGCTCCCTGATCCTCATGACTTTCATTACTGCTATCTATTCAGTCTACATTTGTTTGACCATTTGGATGATTCTTGAAGAATAATGTGAGCATTGTGTTGTGAGCAGCTCTATACTTCTGGCATCTTGTTTTCCTGCATTCAGCCCATATGTGATCATTCTTATTGATATTTGAGTCTTCCAGATCTCTTTTGCTCTCAGGCCAAGGAATAAAGCTTTTTCCTAATTGACATGCTGTGCTGATAGTCTGTTGCAATCAAGGTATTTGAATTGAATATTACTATCAACATCAATCATTATTTTGTCACCTATAATCCAACAATATGTATTTACCAGGAACAACAATAGCTATTTCTCTAATATCATATTTGTCATGAGGAATGTAAAAAATTTTGTACATAAGTAATCAAATAGTCACTAAGGTAACATTGAGGACATTTTTAACTTTGGAGAAAATGATTTTCATTTTAATATTGCAGTACAGTAAATTTCTGAGTATGAAGCATAGATGTTAATTTTTTACAGACCTTTTGAAATACTCAGAATATTTTTATTATTTGCCTCTGTTTTCATTTCTAATATATCCTCAATAGTTAAAATTATTTGAGGCATCCCCACAATATGCCTTCTCCCCTTCTTTCGCCTTGCATGGAACATATATTCCCACATACAAATGCACCCAAGTCTGTATATGAGGATGTTTCATTTTATAAACTCCCTTCAAGATTGGGTCAACAGATTTGTGCTTCCAAATCCATCCATCCCTAAAGAATGTTCATACACCACACCAATCCAGAAATAGCAAATGACTGCCATCCCCATGTTATAAATTTTGGGCCCACTTGGGTCTCCTACTAAATTAGAAACCATAAACTCTCAACACCAACTCCTCTATTGAGAAAAAATAAACCCTGACAGCTCCTCCTAACTCCTGAGGAAATGCCATGAGAATTTTATATCTCTACTGTAGGCCTTCTTCTACAGCTATCCTCACCTGGTGTGAGAAACTTCTAATACTTCATATAAACATAAACACTGAATGAAATGCTTCAAGACCAGAACCTAAGCACTGTTCAGGTTGACTACAATGAGATAAGTCAGAATAATTTAAAATGAACATCTAAATACCGACTTTAAAAGGGACTTTAGATTTCCAGACCAAGAAGTACTACCCACAACATCATTACAGATTCCTAGATTCCATAGGAAACAAATAGCATGAATACCTCAAGACAATAATTCTCTGCTGAAAACTATGATTTCCATATTAATGATCTGTAGATGAGCCACTTAGATAAGAATATGACTATGATTTCAAGATAGAAATAATAAATATGACAAAGAAATTATGAGATAGGAATAAATTACAGAATGAGGAGGTAAAACATATACACACAAGTGAATAAATAATGTAAACAACCTAAGATGTGAAATATAATTTAATAATGATATAGAATCCCTTAAAAGGTCAAAATGAATTAAAACTTGAAGTGGTAAATATGGAATTAAATAATCAGAGGAAATCATGATCAACAAATTGAATCCAGTAGAAGAAAGAAGATCAGACCTTAGAGCAAGATGCAAGAAATAGATCACGCATTAAAGACTTCCAAGAGATCAACAAAAATGAATACACCACATATCCAACCTTATGGGACACTATGAAAGCAGTGCTAAGAGGTAAATTCATAGCACTAAATGCCAACATAAAGAAGTTGGAAAAACCTCACACTAGTGACTTAAAAGCACACCTAAAATCTCTAGAACAAGAACAAGCAAACTCTCCCAGGAAAAATAGAAACCAGGAAATTATCAAATTGAAAGCTGAAATCAATAAAATAGAAACAAAGAGAACAATACAAAAAATAATGAAACACAGAGTTGGTTTTTGAGAAAATCAATAAGACAGACAAGCCCTTATCCAAACTAACCAAAAGACAGAGAGAGCATCCAAATTAACAAAATAAGAAAAGAAAAGGGCAACATAACAGATAATGAGGAAATCCAGAAAATCATCAAGTCAAACTTCAAAAAACTCTACTCCACAGAACTAGAAAATCTAAAAGAAATGGATAATTTTCTGGATAGGTACCACATACCTAAGTAAAATCAAGACCACACAAACCATTTAAATAGTCCAATAACCCCTAAGGAAATAGAATCAGTCATTAAAAGTCTCCCAATCAAAAAAAACCCCAAGACCAGATGGTTGCACTGTAGAATTCTACCAGATCTTCAAAGAAGACTTAACACCAATACTCTTTAAATTGTTCCACACAATAGAAGCAGAAGGAATATTACCAAATCCCTTCTATGAGGCTACAATTACCCTGATTCCTAAACCAAACAAAGATGCAACAAAGAAAGAACTACAGACCAATCTCGCTCATAAACATTGATACAAAAATACTCAATAAAATACTGGCAAACAGACTCCAAGAATACATCAAAACAATTATCCACCATAATCAAGTAGGCTTCATCCCAGGGATGCAAGGGTGGTTCAACATACAAAAGTCCGTCAATGTAATACACCATATAAACAAACTCAAAGAAAACAACCACATGATCATGTCACTAGATACAGAAAAGGCATGTGACAAAATCCAACACCCCTTCTTGATAAAGGTCTTGGAGCGATCAGGAATACAGGGAACATACCTAAAAATAATAAAGGCAATTTACAGCAAGCCAACAGCCAACGTGAAATTAAATGGAGAGAAACTCAAAGCAATTCCACTAAAGTCAGGAACAAGGCAATGCTCTCCATTCTCCCAATACTTATTCAATATAGTACTTGAAGAGCTAGACAGAGCAATAAGAAAACATAAGGACATTAAGGGGATACAAATTGGAAAGGAAGAAGTCAAGCTCTCCCTATTTGCAGATGAAATGATAGTATACATGAGTGATCCCCAAAATTCAACCAAAGAACTGATATAGCTTATTAACATCTTCATCAATATTGCAGGATACAAATTGAACTCAAAAAAATCAGTAGTCCTCCTCTATACAATAGACAAACAGGCTGAGAAGGAAATCAGAGATATATCACCCTTTACAATAGCCACAAATGATACAAAATACCTTGGGATAACTCTAACTAAGCAAGTGAAGGATCTATATGACAAGAATTTTAAGTCCCTGAAAAAATAAATTGAAGAAGATGTCATGGGAAAGATCTCCCATGCTCATGGATAGGCAGGTTTAGCATAGTAAAAATGGCGATCTTACCAAAAGCAATCTACAGATTCAATGCAATTCCTATCAAAATACCACCACAATTCTTCACAGATCTGGAAAGAATAATACTCAGCTTCATATGGAAAAACAAAAAGCCCAGGATAGCCAAAAGAATCCTGACAATAAAACAACCTCTGGAGGCATCATGATCCCCAACCTCAAGCTCTACTATCGAGCTACTATAATAAAAACAGCTTGGTACTGGACTAAAAACTGACATGTGGAACAATGGAATCAAATTGAAGACCCTGACTTTAATCCACACACCTATGAACATATAATTTTTTACAAAGAAGCCAAAACTGTACAATGGAATAAAGAAAGCATCTTCAACAAATGGTCCTGGCATAACTAGAGGTCAACATGTGGAAGGCTGCAGATAGATTCATATCTGTCACCATGCACATAACTTAAGTCCAAGTGGATCAAAGACCTCAACATAAATCCAGTTATTCCGAACCTGATAGAAGAGAAGTTAGAAAGTACTCTTGAATGTTTTGGCACCAGGGATCACTTTCTAACTATAACACCAGTAGCACAGACACTGAGAGAAACAATCAATTAATGGGACCTGTTGAATCTGAGAGGCTTTTGTATTGCAAAGGACACAGTCAACAAGACAAAGTAACAGCCTACAGAATGGGAAAAGGTCTTCACCAACCCCACATCTGAAAGAGGGCTGGCTTATATCCAGAATAAATAAAGAACTCAAGAAATTAGACATCAAAATGCCCAACAATCCAATTAAGAAATGGGCTATAGAACTAAACAGAGAATTCTCAACAAAGGAAGCTCAAATGGCTGAAACATATGTAAGGAATTGCTCAAAATCCCTAATTATCTGGGAAATGCAAATCAAAACGACACATGGCAGAGTGGATAAGATCAAAAGCACTGAAGACAGCTTATGCTGGAGAGGATGTGGAGCAAGGGGAACTCTCCTCCACTGCTAGTGGGAATGCAAGCTTGTACAGCCACTTTGGAAATCAATAGGGTAATTCCTTCAAAAATTGGAATCCATCTCCCTCAAGACCCAGCTATTACACTCTTGGGCATACACCCAAGGAATGCTCAATCATACCACTAAGGCATTTGATCAGCTATGTTCATATCAGCACTGTTTGTAATAGCCAGGACCTGGAAACAACCTAGATGCCTGTCAACTGAAGAATGGATAAAGGAAATATGGTACATATACACAATGGAGTACTATTAAGCAAAGAAAAACATTGACATCAAGAGGTTTGCAGGCAAATGGATGGATCTAGAAAAAAATCATTCTGAGTGAGGTAACCCAGACTCAGAAATACAAACATGGTATGTACTCACTATAGGAGCATACTAGATGTAAAACAAAGATGACTAGACTGCTACTCACAACTCCAGGGGGGCTATCTAAAAAACAGGACCCTAAGAAAGACCCAGGGATCACCCAATGGCAGAGAAATGGATGAGATCTACATGAACAACCTGGTTGTGAGTGGGCATGATGAAGGGCAAGGTTTGAGGGCAAAGGAGCTTAGGGGAAAAGGAGATCCCAGCTGGATCAAGAACAGAGAAAGAGAACAGGGAATAACAGACCATGATAAATGAAGACCACATGAGAATAGGAAGAAGCAAAGTGCTAGAGAGGTCCCCAGAAATCCACAAATATACTTCCACTGTAGACTACTGGCAATGGTTGAGAGAAAGCCTGAACTGACCTAATCTGGTGATCAGATGGCCAAACACCCTAACTGTTGTGCTAGAACTCTCATCCAATAACCGATGGAAGTGGATGCAGAGATCCTCAGGCAGACCCCAGGTGGAGCTGCAGGAGTCCAATAGGCAAGAAAAAGAAGGGATTGTATGAGTGAGAGTTGTTGAAACCAAGATTGGAAAAAGCACAGGGACAAATAGCCAAACTAATGGAAACACATGAACTATGAACCAAAAGCTGTGGAGCCCCCAACTGGATTAGGCCCTCTGGATAAGTGAGCCAACTGAATAGCATGAACTGTTTGGGAGGCACCCAGCCTGTGGGACCCGGACCTGTCCTTAGTGTATGAGCTGGCTGTTTGGAACCTTGGGGCTTACTCAGGGACACTTTTCTCAGCCTGTAAGGAGGGCACTGGACCTGCCTGTACTGAAACTTCCAGGTTGAGCTGAATACTCAGGGGAGTCTTTGCCCTGGAGGAGATGGGATTGGAGGGGAGGGGCTGGAGGAAAGGTGGGGGGAGGAGAGGGAGGGGGAGGAGAGGGGAATCCATGGCTGATGTGTAAAATTAAAACACAAATATAGTACAAAAATTTTAAAAAGAAAACAAAAGGAGATCAAGGGGATAGAAATTGGAAAAGAAGTATTTAAACTTTCACTATTTGCAGACAATTTGATAGTATACATAACTGAACACAAAAATTCTATCTGAAAATTCCTACAGCTGATAATAGCCTTCAGTAAAGTGGAACAATATAAGATTAACTAAAAAAAAAAACTATAGTGCTTCTATATAAAAATGATAACTGTGCAAAGAAAGAAATCAGAAGAATATCAAATTGCTGAAAGACATTTAAGTAATTGTTCACCATCATTCTTCATCATGGGAGTGCAAATCAAAATGACTCTGAGAAATCATCTTACACGTGTCAGAATGGCTATGATCAAAATTACTGATGACAACTTATGACGGAGAAGATGTGAGGCAAGGGGAACACTCCTCCACTGCTGGTGAGAGTACAAACTTGTACAGCCACTTTGGAAATCAATTTGGTGCTTCCTCAGAAAATTGAGAATCAATCTGCCTCAAGACTCAGCTACACCACTCTTGGGCATATATCCAAGGAACACTCAATCATATCCAAAGGACATGTGCTCAACTATGTTCATAGCAGCATTATCCATAACAGCCAAAACCTGGAAACAACCTAGAAGCCCCTCAACCAAAGAATGGGTAAAGAAAATATGGCACATATACACAATGGAGTACTACTCACCAGGAAAAATACAATTATATCATGAAATGTACAGGCAAATGGGTGGAATTAGAAAATATCATTCTGAGTGCGGTAAACCAGACTCATAAGGACAGACATGGTATGTATTCACTCTTAACTAGATACTAGATATAAAGCAAAGGATAACCAGACTACAACCTATAGCTCCAGAGAAGCTAGGCAACAAGGAGGACCTTAAGAGGGATGCATGGATAAGCCTGGGATGGGAAAACAGAGGAGATCTCAATGAGTTTCTGGAGATAAGTTAGGGCAATAGAGGGTAAAGGATGAGGTATGATACATGAAGGAACAGGATGGTTGAGCTGGGGGAGAGGCAGAGTAGGAGAGCAATGAAAGAAAATATCTTGACAGAGGGAGACATTATGGGGTAAGAGAGAAACAGTGCTAGGGAAGTTCCCAGGAATCCACAAGTATTGAATATCAGCAATAGTCGAGAAGGTGGCTGAACCAGCATATTCAGATTGATTAATATCCTACCTTTCATTAGATGCCAGAAAATAATCAAATTGAGGGCTGAAATCAATAAAATAGAAACAAATAGAACAATACAAAGAATCAATGAAACAAAGAATTGGTTCTATGAGAAAATCTACAAGATAGACAAGCCCTTATCCAAATTAGATTTCAACAACTACGGAAAATTACAGAAAGCCTGCAAGCTCATAGAAACTGAATAATGTTCAATTGAATCAATACAGAGTCAAGGAAAAATAAGAAAGAAATTGAAGATTTCTGAGAATTCAATGAAAATGAAGGCACAACATATCCAACACCATGAGACACTATGAAAGCAGTGCTAAGAGAAAAGTTCATAGCACTAAATGCCCACATAAAGAAGTTGGAGAAAAAAAAACAAAAAATAAATAAATAAAAATCAAAAAAACAGTTGGGGATTTAGCTCAGTGGTAGAGTGCTTGCCTAGCAAGCATAAGGCCCTGGGTATGATCCTCAGCTCAAAAAAAGAAAAAAAAGAAGTTGGAGTAAGCAAACTCACCCAGAAGGAATGGATGCAAGGAAATAATCAAATTGAAATCTAAAATAGAAGGAAAGAAGACAATACAAAGAATTAATGAAACAGAGTTGGATCTATGAGAAAATCAACAAGATAGACAAGCCCTTATCCAAATTAGTCAAATGTAGAGAGAGAATATCCAAATTAACAAAATCAGAAATGAAAAGGAAGAGATAACAACAGGCAAAGTAAATCAACCTATGGTTCCTGACAGCTTGGAATTCCTTTACCTTCTTGACAAAGGAAGAAGGAAGAGGAGGAGGAGGAGGAGGAGGAGGAGGAGGAGGAGAAGGAGGAGGAGGAATTATGCCCTCTTGTCTATTAGTGGCATGGTTGTTATGAACGCAGCCAACCCCTCTATTTGTTCTTGAATGCAGGAAGGAATTCATTGTGCTATAAGCTCTCTCAAAAACTCATTATTTAGAAACTTTGAAAGATAGCTCAGTGATTAAAAGCACTGGCTGTTCTTCCAGAGATCCTGAGTTCAAATCCTAGCAACCACATGGAAGCTTACAACCATGTGTAATCAGATCTGGTGCCCTCTTCTGGCCTGCAGGCATACATGCAGGCAGAACACCATATGCATAATAAATAAATAAATCTTTTTTAAAAAGAAAATTTGTAAGAAAAGGATTCTGTTTTCATTTATTAAGAAATCTTATTATTCATTATACATATCAATCACAGATCCTCTTCCCTCCTCACACGCTTCCAGCCATGCCCCACCCATCCTCCCCCATTTTCTCCTACAAGAAGGTAAGGTCTCCCATGGTGAATCAGCAGAGCCTGGTACATTCAGTAGAGGCAGGTCCAAGCCCCTCACCCTTTCTCATGGCTCTGCCTGGTGCCCCACCATTGGTAGTGGGCTCCAAAAAGCCAGCTCATGAACCAGGGATAGATCATGAACCTACTGTCAGTGGTCCTTTAAGCAGATCAAGCTACACTAGTGTCTCACTTATCCAGAGGGCCTGGCCCAGTCCGATGGAGACTTCATGGATGTTTGTCTAAATTTCATTGGTTTCCACTAGTTTGGTTAGGTTGTTTCTGGAGGTTTACCCGTCATGAAGATAGGGGTCATAAGCCCTTAGGGAAATATCAGCAATTGTTTTGCTAACTTGACATGGGACCAAAGTGCCTCTTAATATTTATATTTATACAAACTGTAACCTCCATCATGGCATAAACTTTTATACACCAAATTCCCCCCTTACAATTTTCGTACCACCTACATTTTATTACCCTTGCTCCTTAAAGGCACTTCCCACCTTTACAATATGTTTCTAGCTTCTTCAATTCTACAAATTTACCAATTTAAACAGAAAAATCTAAAGATTCAAAGCAAGAGTTCACATGTGCAAAAGAACATAGAACATCTGTCATTCTGTGCCTGGGTACCTCAACATTTCATCATGAATGAGAGGGTTTCCTAAGAAGACATAGTCTTATCAGAGGGATTACTCACATCTAATAATTCTAGGTGGTCTGGGAAATGTGCTTTCTTCAATGATGTAGCCACTAATAATTTGCCCCAGATCCAAGTAAATAACCTCCAATGAATGTTGTGGTAAACTCTAATTAAACACTGTGAGCCACACACAAAGCAAGACACAAAAGTAGGAAGGAGATACATTGTGAAGAACAGTTTCACTCAGGAATGGAGTGGGATGAAAGGGTAGAATGGAGAGGTGAAATAACTAAGACATCCTACATAAATGTATGAAACAATCAAATGGTTTTAAAATTAAGATAAAGAAAGACATCTGCTGGATGTGAACTGCTTTCTCTTGGAAATGGCATGCACTCATGCACATAGAGCAGCTGTGGTTACCTGCACAAGATCATCCTTATCAGCATCCCATCATGGGTGGAGGTGTGACTCACAAGATGACAGACATATCAGGAGAGCTGAAGACACTTTGATTGTTTAGCAAAGGGAGTCATTCCCTCAAAGATTTAGGGAATCAGTAAACTATACTTATGCAAATAAGAAATCATCCACCCATGCTCATCCAAACAGCTTTAATTAAATCCCATGGGGCATTAAAAATAAAGACATGAAAATAGGTCACAGATTGGTTGGGATTAAGAAGGAGTCTGTTGGGGTTTACAAATATGAATCAGGGGTGGATAAAATCAAAGTACATATGCATGTGAGAACTCATGAAACAAAACTTTAAACACTTTAAACATCCAGGATAATATTACCTATCATGTCAGCACTGAAGAGACAGAGACAAAAGAATTAACTGACTCTTGCAGGTCAGCACATCCAGTTGAAAAGTTCCCTGCAACTGTGGTTCTAACAGTTCTGAGTTCCCATGTCAATGCTGGGAATTGAACCCAAGCCCTCTGAATGAGCAGTCTTCTTAACCCCTAAGACATGGAAAGGAGAATGCAGAAGGCACAGTTTTAGAGCTCCTTAACAACACATGCAGAGGGTTGTCTGGTAAGAACTGGGATAGCAGGGCCTGAAAAGTATAGTGTCTGAGGAGCAGAAAGGGGCAGAATGCTGGGAAGCATGCAGACATGGCTGCACCCACATTAGACACCCACTTACTGGTTCCCTCAAGGGCAGACAGATAAGCTGTAAAGAAAATAGACATTACATAGAAGAGCACAAAGCTGCTCACTAGGGTGAGGATGCTTTGGGTGGCTCTGGTCTCAGGGGATGACCTAGGAGACAGGGATCTGTGGATGTGTTTGACTCTCTGCTTGTGTTTGAGCAAGACAAACACCATGTAGCCACAGGCCCACATCATCAGTCCCAAAAACATGACATCATTAGATGTCAATAGAATTAGAGTAAGTGTGTTGATTGGTCTCCGAAGCTTCACAATAGCACAGTATTCAAAAATTATTATCCCAGTAATGTTTCTTCCACCCTTTATGTCAGTTGTGTACACAGGAATGAAAGCATATACTGACAGCTGGAGGGCCCAGCACAGTCCCAGAGAAGGGCCAATGATCCTGGGGGCTCTGACTTTGAGTTGTGTGCACATGGAATTACTGGGGCTAATGGTGATGGCCTGAAAGATACTCAGAAGGGATGTGGAGACAAGGGATACTCCTCTGCCAACTCTATTAAAATATAAGGTAAGTTTACATGAAACATAGTCTACATAGTAAGTCTGACTAAAAGCAGCAATGGTCTGTGGGATTCCTTTGAAGAGAACAATGAAGTTGGCCCAGGTCAAATGTTTGACAATCAGGTCTGTGGGCTTTGCCCTGATTCCAGAGAATTCAGCAATGACAAAACAGCAAAACAAGGCTGAGTTCCCCAGCATTCCCAGTGCAGTCTGAGACATGAAGAAGATGCCCACAGCCAGGTCTCTAGAGTTCATTCTGTTATGGTCCTGGTACCTACAGAACAGATCCAGAAAGCTCTTGTTAAACAAGTTGGACTATCTTCTTCTTAGCATGTCAAGTGATGTACAGCATAGTCACTCCCACCTTATGTTCAAAAGTAATGTTAAAGAGTGTCTTTCTAGTAAGAAGTTTCCTAGATCCCAGTGAATTCCTGTTGTATTTCAATTGCAGATAATTAACTAGAGCATAGTGGAAAAATAAAATTTATATTCCCATTGTCATTTTAAGTGCTTTACAATTATTATGTGGTTTAAAATCCACAATGAGTGCTTTTGTGGAAAGGTCCAATGATCAACCTGCATTCATATTAGTGTCATGGATACAGCCAACACTCAGATTTCCATGACCCACCATGGAAAAGGCAGAGAATTACAAGAAAGGAAACTGTCCAGCTCCAGACAATATAGAAACCTCTAAGTAAGATACTATTAACAACTGATAGCTACTAGGAAAGACTAGTCAGCTTCCTTTAAGATCATCATGCTCCAGTACATGGTCACACACCCAGGAGGATAGGGCAACATAAACTGAGCTTTATGGGTTAAAAACTCTAAAAGACACAAAGGTAGGTAGGTAGAAGGATGATAACTTTGGGAGAAGTGGGGGAATATGAAAATGATCAACATACATTACACAAATTTCTCCAAGTTGAAAAATGAGAAACCATGATAGAGAATGATAGAAGAGCAATCAAAGTGGAGAATGAAAAATAGAGAGTAATAAAAAACAAAAAAGAGACTAGTGACACTCAGATACCAGCAAAGAAAACATTTGAATTCTTCTGGGTCTGCACATTCATATGTAATGGAATTTGCAAGTCTATGTGTACATATATGTGCTTCTTTTGCCTCTAGGTGTTTTCAAAATTACTTTCTAGTCTTTTAATTGATTGTATATAATTTAAAATATAACTATAATACTTAAACAAGTCTACAAAACAGGAAATAGCAGGTGACTTGTGAATGTGTTTAAACAGGACCAAATAGATGCACTTATTCATTAGGAGAATAGCTGGTGAGATCATTCATCTTGTTGTAATAAAATTAAAGTACAGTAGACACAATATGGAAATAATGAACAAAAGTAATAAGTATTTTTAACTGAGGGATATAAAATTTCACTATCTAGGGATAAATGTTATAGAAGTTGGCCGATACTAGAATACTGTCAAAGATGCAATGGGTCTCTAACAAATAGTCCAAAAATAAGTGACATATCTAAATGTTTGATTCAAAAGAAAGGTATGTGTTGGGAATGGAATCACATACTTTTAATTACAACACATTTTAGGCAGAGTCACAAAGATCTCTGTGAGTATGAGACTTGCCTGGTCCACAAAGCAAGCACTAGCACAGCCAGACTATGTGAATAAAAAACATGTCTCAAAACCAAACAAATAAAAAGTAAGGTCTGGGGGACGTGGACATATATACCTGGGGGAAGTTAAAAAATTAAGGGCCTCAGAACTGTATTACATGAGGTTGAATTCATTTAGTTACTCAAAGGCCAACAGCATAAAATTTAGATATTCAAACAGTGACTTGCCACTTGCCTCTCATTTCACAGCTGAAAACAATACCTCTAAAAGATTAATAACTTCTCACTATGCCACAATACACAATAATTTACATAAGGAAAAAATATTTTGCATTCATATAAATTCCCCATGGTCAGCAGAATTTGAGGTATAAATATGCAGAGGCCATCAAACACCTCTCAAATTGCTCTTGTAACTAACTGTATTTAGGAGATATTTTAGCAGCCCAGGGAACAGGGTCTATGATTCATAATAGAAAACCAAGGGAAGATGAATTCTGGGAAACAGTCAAAAACAGTTTTAGTCACCTGGACCCCACATTACACTGTCACATTCTAAGAAAAGAACACCAATAAGAGGGAATCCAGGTTATTGTCTCTCACCTGCAGCCTCCGTCAAACCACTTTGGGTTTGGGTATTGGGCAGATCATGCCCCAATGAGCATTCATCCTGTACAGCAGATGTTTCCTGAAAGAGTAGGATCAGTTCAGAGGTGCAGTGCTCTCACCCACCTTCCAGAGAAGGCTCTGTCCTCTGCACACTTGGTATCTGAAAGAGACCAACTCATAGAATGTAAGTGATACTTTCATAATGATGCAATCCCAAAGTTGAGTGTACTTGTAACTTCACACATTGCCCTCAGTCCCAGCTTCCTAGAATGCAAGCTGTCTGGGTATCCCACCCAGAATCTCACCTTATGCAGGTAGGATGCACCAGTGATGCTGGCTTCTACAAGGAGATTCAGTGGCCAATGGGACCTACAAACCTCATATTGGTACAAAGTTGATGGCGACCCCCAAGATGAAGGTTAAATGTTCTCAGAGCTCATCCACCAAGAGGATAACAGGTTCACATCACAGAAAGGGAAAATGATAGTTATGCTGAGACAGTTGACATCACCTCTGAAAAACACTTGTTCCCATTAATAAACTGGAAAAACTTTTAACTGAGTAGTGATGATCACAGAGGGTAGGCTAAAAGTGTAAAGTGACTCTTCTCTCCTGTGGTGTCAGAAGCTGAGATTCCAGGAGGGATGACCAGGCAGCCACTGCATTCTAGGAAGCAGAGACTGAGGGCAATGTGTGAAGTTACAAGTACACTCGACATTGGGATTGCATCATTATGAAAGTATCACTTACATTCTAAGAGACTGGAAGTGTTGTTGTACCTCCAGCCACAGTCAATGCACCTTGAGCTAGACTGCTATCCTGCTGTGATTCTGCAGGTTTTTTAAACATGAATTAAAGAAACAAATGCAGGGGCTATAGAGATGGCTCAGAGGTTAAGAGTACCAGCTGCTCTACCAGATGCCCTGAGTTCAATTCCCAGTAACCACATGGTATCTCACAACCATCAATAATGAGATCTGGTGCTCTCTTCTTACCTGCAGGCAGACATGCAGGCAGAATACTGTATATATAATAAATAAATCTTTTTTTAAAAAAAGAGAGATCAATGCAACAACTGCCCTAGTTGCCTTGAATTTCCTATGTAATCAGCTTTTAAAACGTAAGCTAATGCATAGCTATAATCCTAAATCATGTAGTCTTCCTTGCTTCTGACCCAAAAGTAGTGAAGGTGTGTTATGTTAAGGTAATAAATGATAATAGAAGAAGTAGTTTGAAAGCAAACTTATGAAACAAATATCCACAATACATGTTGAAAATGTCTCAGATATTTGTATATAGGTCTACATGTAATGAAGTTTACAACACTGTTTGATATCTGGGTGATGTTGGATTCAGTGATTTAATATCCTGTAGAACACTTTTAAAGATTTCTGTAAAGTGAGTAATGGATGAGATCTACATGAACAACCTAGACGACAGTGGGAGTAATGAAAGGGCAAGGTTTGAGGGAAAGAAAGCTTAGGGGAGCAGGAGATCCCAGCTGGATCAGGAACAGAAAGGGAGAACAAGGAATAACAGAACATGATAAATGAAGACCACATGAAAACAGGAATAGGCAGTGTGCTGGAGAGGTCCCCAGAAATCCGCAATGATACATCCTTTGTAGACTGCTGACAATGGTCGAGAGAAAGCCTGATATGACCTAGTCTGGTGATCAGATGGCCAAACACCCTAACTGTTGTGCTGGAACTCCTCATCCAATAACTGATGGAAGTGGATGCAGAGATCCTCAGCCAGGCCCCAGGTGGAGCTCCAGGTGTCCAATTGTTGATAAAAAGGAGAGACTGTAAGAGCGTGAATTGTTGAGCCCAAGATTGGAAAAATCACAGGGACAAATAGCCAAACGAACGGAAAGCATATGAATTATGAACCAAAGGCTATGGAGCCCCCAGCTGGATCAGGCCCTCTGGATAAGTGAGACAACTGAATAGCTTGAACTGTTTGGGAGGCATCCAGGCTGTGGGACCTGGGACCTGTCCTTAGTGCATGAGCTGGCTGTTTGGAACCTTGGGCTTACACAGGGACACTTTGCTCAGCCTGGAAGGTGGGGAGTGTACCTGCCTGTACTGAATCCACCAGGTTTAAATGAATCTCCAGGGGAGTCTTGGCCCTGGAAGAGATGGGAATAGAGGGGAGGAGATGGGGGAAGGTGGGATCTGGGGCGGGAGGGGGGAGGACAGGGGAACCCATGGCTGATGTGTAAAATTAAAACACAAATATAATAATAAAAAAAATGAAAAAAAAATTTCTGTAAAGTATCTCCCATTCTTTCCTCCATATGAAACTTTCATACTGTTCAACAAATATAGTCCTAAGTGTTTGGTAAGGCACACAGAGACAAGGAGAGACAAATTCAAAATTCATCAATCAGGCAAGTCCTGATTTAGACTCTAACAGTAGACAGGGAATGATGGAAGACACCAGGAAAGAGAGGTAAAGAATTTAAATCTGAGATGTTCTTGGTTAGATGGCTGGAGAAAGTGCTTCTTAACTTGGTTTCTTATCATGGCCCTGACACATATTAAATATTTCAGAGATATTAGTAAAATGTTTAATCCAGTAGCCTCTGATTCTTTTAGTCTGTCTGCATGGAATTTAACATCCTCCTCCTGTCCCCACATGCAGTGGACCACACACACTTCCTTTACTAACTTCCCTTCTTCCTCTCACTCTTTTATACTTTGAAGTTCAGGACCAGATAGCTTTAGAACAGAATTCTGCTGGATTTTCAAAGAAGAGTTAATCCCAGTACTCTTCAAATCATTCTACAAACTAGAACAGAAGGGTCGCTGGCAATTTCATTTACACAAAAGCAGTTACTGTGATACCGGGACCACAAAGAGACCCAAAAGAGACAGAGTATTATGGACCACTTTCCCTCGTGATCATAGATGGGAAAATCCTCAATACAGTACTTATAATCAGAGTCTAGGAACACATAAAAACAAGAAGAAAACATCCAACATCCATCATGGTCTATCAAGCTTTGTGCTAGAGATACAAGAGCAGTTCAGCATTTATAAATCAATAAATGTAATGAATGTGCCAAATAAACAAACTGAAAGAAAAAAAACATGATCATTATTGTAGATGCATAAATGGCTTTTGATAAAGTCCAATATTGGTCAATATGTATGTCCTTCAGAGATTATGTATAATATGGGCATTTCTCACCATAATAAAGGTAGTTAAACCAAACATAAAATTAAATGGAGAGAAACTAAAAGTATTCCACTAAAATCAAAAACAACACAATCGGTCCACTCTTTCCATAAATATTCAACATAGTACATGTGCTAGCAAGAGTAATAAGACAACTAAAGAAAATAAAGTAGTTATAAATTGAAATAAAAAGTCAAAGTATCATTGTTTCTATGTAATTTTATAGTATATGTAAGTGACCCTAAAAATTCTACTAGAAAACAACTAGAGATGACAAACAATTTCAGGAATGTCTCCTGATTCAAAATTAACTCAGAGAAATCTTTAGCTATCCTATATACAAATAACAAGTACCAAGCAAAAGAAATTATTGAAAGATCACCCACTCCATGACAGTAGCCTGAAATAATATAAAAAATCTGGAATACATCTAAATAAGCAAATAAAATATTCATTTGTTGTTTATGACTCGTAGGTATTATGTAGATATATAAAATAAACACCTGTAGAGCCCCCACAGGACTGGCCTAGGCCCTTGGCATAAGCGAGACAGTTGTGTAGCTTGATCTATTTGTGGGGCCGCCTGGCTATAGGATCAGTAAACATCCATGGTAGGTAAGCTGGTTTTTGGAGTTCACTACCTGTGTTGGTACACCTTGCACAGCCTTGAGGCAAGGAGGGGTTGTTGGCCTGCCTCTACTGAATGTACCAGGCTCTGCTGACAACCCATGGGAGACCTTACTTTCTTGTAGGAGGGAATGGGGGATGGGTTGTGGGGGAAGGCTTGAGAGGAGGCAGGGGGAAAGACGGGCATCTGTGATTGGTATGTAAAATGAATAAAAAATTTCTTAATGAAAAAAAGTAACTAGTAAAAAGAAACATTCTAAATTGGGTGAGATCCTCTTGCAGAAGCAGACAGTAGCAGTTTGAATTAGCAGTTTGAGCCATGAGCACCAAGAAGATCACTGTTGATCCTCTCACTATGCAGCCATGGAAGGAGAGTCAGCTAGACATTGAAGAACTGGGGTAGAATAGGCAATGAATCCTAGGATCTGAAGAAGTTTAAACAGAGTGTGGAGATGAGCTGAGACCCTAGGACCTATCAAATATTTGCAGGGACTCTGTCTTCCCCACTGGAATTGTGCACCACAGGGAATGGCTGCAACAGAAAATGGAAACTACTCCATTAAGTGATATAATCCAAGTCCAGAAAAACAGATACTGCTGTTCTAAAGACAATTTCATAGCTTTCAATTTTGATGTGTGTGCATGTGGGAGTGAGTGTCTTTAGAGTCCAGGAAACAAAAAAGGTTCTATTAGAACATCTAGTGGGTCAGTCAGGAGACAAAACAATACCTGAAGAAATAATGTACATAGGACTATATTAGCTAGGAAGAGACCAGAGAAGTGGGGAAACAGAGGGGTTGAACCTTTCAAAACATTAAGAATTAAAATGCCTTATGGAGCTGGGCAGTGGTGGCGCACGCCTTTAATCCCAGCATTCGGGAGGCAGAGGCAAGTGGATCTCTGTTAGTTTGAGGCCAGCCTGTGCTACAAAGTGAGTTCCAGGAAAGGCACAAAGCTACACAGAGAAACCTTGTCTGAAAAAAAAAAAGAAAGGGAGGGAGGGAGGGGGGAGAGAGGGAGGGAAGGAAGGAAGGAAGGAAGGAAGGAGGGAGGGAGAAGTAAAAAACAAAGAGAGAGAAACTGGGAGGAAGAGAGAATTAAGAAAGGAAGAAATTGTGTTTGGCTTTAGATTTTTGGTTAAATAGCAGCTATTGTTTCATGGAATCACGGTTTGAGATGTTCCCAAACAAACATAATCCTACACTTGTGAACTGTGATGCTGACTATGTGTGAATTCACTGAAATGTTGTCAGAACAACATCACAAAAGTGTTCATTATTTGTGATGGAACAGTTGATCATACATGTAGAAAATGTAACATCATTAAGATACACACTGTCCAACAGGGATCATGTGAAAAGTCAACATTCCTGGAAGATTTTTAAAGCTCTGCCTATCTGGTGTTGTACTTACTGAGAGGCCATGAACTTTCCCAGGAAGATGTTGCCAGTGGACCCTCCTGCCACATCTGCACAGATGGAAAACAATACACTTTTTGTCAAGATGTTTCATCCTCAGAGTCGATGTGGCCTTTGGGACTCCTTGAATGACAAGGACTAAGACATATCTGTACCATCTTCTTGAGATTTGAGTATCCAACTCAATTCAGTGTAGTGTGGAAAGAGTCAATGTTAAAATATTTTTAAAAAGTGAGCAACATCCACCATATTGTGAGACCACTCCTTTGCTCAGACCTGTGCATCACTGTGCCCAATTCATAGCATTCTGCACAAGAAGGTACCCTATGTTCATATTGGTCACATCCAATGAAACACTATTCACACTTTTAAATATTCACTTTGGTTTATTTAATTAGAGTTAGTTGTATACTGGAAAATATAACTTCTAAATATTTAATTTTTATTGTAGGCATAAAACTCTGTATCATTTCAGCCCTGCAGCCTTACTTACCTGATCATGTCTCATGCTGTGAATCAACACAGACCTAAAAACAATACCAGTACTGAGATCTCATGACTCTGATTCCTTTCTTAAATCAACAGTGAACACAGTCCTTTTCCCCTCAGTGAATTGATCAACAAAAGCACTGTTTCATGTGTACAACTCCCTCAATCATGCCTGACCATCTTCTATGATGTTTTAGTCCCATGTAGTCACAGCCAAAAAAAAAAAAAAAACATGTGCTAGTAACACATTAGATCCTGTCAACCAGAGACTTATTTATCTTATATTGACTCATGTGCATCCTTTGTTTGAGGGGAAGTGGTAAACTTCACTCCTCAATTTCTCTGCTTCTGAAGATCTCACAGATCCATTTTCAGTGATTTCATGAGTCAGGTTAGGAGAGACTACTTCTTCCCTTGTTCTAAAGACACAAAATGTAAGAAGTTCAGATAGCGTATTTCCTAACTTCCTTAATACCCTGTACTGATAAAGAACCTATTTCCATAATCAAACCAAGATCTTTTGCTTTCTGTGGATTACAAGTTAAAATCATTGTTGTTATCTACTGGTTTATTTTTGTGTGTGTGTTCTCTCCTCTTGAATCCTTAAAATTATAAGAAATAGCAGATGTAACTTTCAATAGATGGATAAAAGCCCATAAGGAGAACGAATACATGAGTCAAAGCTATAGTGTCAGTTTAACTCATTTTTTTGACATTTATAACTCTCTGTTGTGGACAGTAGCATTATTTCCACTGTCAATACCTGTCCTTAGCAACAGATATTATAAGTGACTCTTTCGAACCAAAAGCTGCATGAGTCAGAGTGGATACTGGAACCTCTTCCACATGGCTAACAGGAGGCAAACACAGCCACTTAAGTCCATGAGTACAAAGCAATGAGATAGATTTTCAACACACCCAATCTTAAATGCATTTTGTGTTTCCACTTGCTATCCTGTTCACTTTGTTGACATTTACTGTATTATTTTGGTTGTGAAAAGTTTTCATTTTAGGGGACTAGAAAGAAAGCACTGTAGTGAGGAACACTTGCAGCTGTGTGAGAACAGCTGGGTTAATCCCCAGCACCCACCAGGCAGCTCATCCTCTCCTCTGGAGGCACTGCCATCTCTAGGTGCACATATATGCATGCAGGGAAAATGTTAAGATTCACAAAACAAACATAGATGAACAAAAAAACTTTTTAAAATTAAGTTTTCATTTTTAAAAAAAAATTTTTTCATAGTCAAATGTCAAGTGCAAATAAGACTTTTGAGATTTGACTAAAATGCAGTGTCCTCTAAGTACAGTCTGTCATGACAGAAAAACTGTCATTTCTCAATTTGATTTCACAGCACAAGAGGGACCTGATGTTTATGATACCACCAGACATATGATTTCTTTTTATTGCAGGAATAAAGGCTAAAGTGATAACTATAGATGAATTACTAATGCCATTACTTTGTAAAATATGTGTCATAAATCACTAATGTGTTCTGAAATAGCTTAAGGAGAAAATTAAGTTAATATAACATTGCATTTCAAATTCCGCATACTTACTACTGTTTTAAAGTTCATAATTCACCCAAATAAAGGCAATGCACATGAGATATATGAAAATGAAACTGAAGAATGTGAAAATCTTTAACTTTGTCCAAACTAAAGAACTAATTGTGAATACAAATACAGCTGATGAATAAAGCCCTGCCCTGCCATCCATAAAGCAATGTGCTCTATTAGCCACAATGATGGTCAGTAAGGGAAGGCATGTGATCAGTTTGTACTCATCTTTGGATTATTTTTGAAACAGGATAGGTAGCTCAATCCCAAGCAAAAGAGGGAGATTTCAAGCAAATCATTTTACCATTGGTCATTCAATACAGACTGAGGTACTGCCTGTCTAACTCATATATGTAATGTTACATAAGAATATCTTACACTCAAGATAAAGATTTACATCTACATCTTCCAGGATTGTGTGTGTGTTCTATATATCTATGAGAAAGTTTACTGTAGTTATGAAAACATGGTAACAATAGTATTCATACTGCAAACTATAATCATACTTCTGCTATAAAAATACTACTACTGCAAAAAATAGTCTACATATCAGGAAGGGTAAGATGAATTAACACATTGACTCTCTACTACAATTCTTCAACACCTTCATAAGCTGACAACATTATCCTGGTGTTACCAACAGTCATACTCTGTCAAAGACTCATTCTTGTGAGATCTCTGTCTATCCCACAGATCTGTTTCTGTACAAGATTTCCATTACTATAATACATCAGCTACTAAAAAGGCCCCCTCTTCTTTGCTGGCTCTGCTGCTCAGACTGAAATACAAAGTACTCACCTTTCTTCTTACCTCTACATGATGATGTGTTCAATGGGCAGATCCAGACTCATTAATAAGGAGCACTGTGTGAGCCATCTGACATAGAAGTTTTGTCTCTATGAACTCACCTCCCTCCAGAACTGTAATTTTCATTTCACCTGAAGTGGCAATGACAGTGCTGGCTTTGGGAGACAAAATAATTCCTCAAACTTTTTCCAATTACTAATTAACAAGGATACTTAAGAGTTTATTGTGAATATCTACAAATTGACGAGGTATTTTGAAGAGCCATTAAGTTTTCATGATACCTGAAGGCTGGCCAGGGTCCTCTGAAAAGTGCTAGAAAGTTTGAGGTCAAGTTTGTGAAAAAGTTAGAAAAGTATCTATGTCCCATTGGATTTCAGGACTTAGTAATGTTGTCCAAGACAGATCAGCTTAGTTTTTATAATCTACATAATTCTATTTAAATGTTTGAATATTTTATTCATGCATATATGTTTATGTCAAGTGTACCTGCCATTATCTCCTTTCCAATTTCATTCTTTTCTCACACCACAATTCTCTCAAACTTCATACACTTAGTTGAGAGAGAAAGAAAGAAGGAAAGAGAGAGGGGGAAGGAAGGAAGGAAGGAAGGAAGGAAGGAAGGAAGGAAGGAAGGAAGGAAGGAAGGAAGGAAGGAAGGAAGGAAGAGAGGGGAAGGGAAGTAATGAAAGAGACTTGTAAGTAGTCCTATTATGTGCCTAGTGCAAGGGCATCTATGAAAGGAAGTTTAGCATCTTTCTAAACAGCAGAATTCTTAAAGAATTCTGACACTTCCTCTCCCAGAAGCCAGAAGTGCCCAACAGCTCTTCGGGTAGGAGTGGGACCTCCGGACAACATGCATTATTCTTGGATTTTGAATTCTTGACCTTGTGCGGGTGTTTTGTGTACTGTGATAACAAGGCAATTCCCTTGTACAAGTTGCATGTTGTGTCAGGACTAAACTCATATCCTTGGAATCATCTGCCACCTCTTGTTCTTATACTCCTTCTGCCTCTTCTTCCATGAAGATCCCTGAGTTTTGGGAGGAAGAGTGTGCTATGGAAATCCCATTTTATCCCTGTGAACTCCTGAGTCTCTTATTCCTTTCACCTTGAATGATTGTGAGCATCTGTGGTAATCACTATTAATTCAAAAGAAAATGCTTTCTGGTGACATTGATAGGTAGCATAAAAATATGAGCTTGAAGATGTTTATTACTATGTCAACATAGCAGAATATTAGTATTAGTTTCTCCCCCAGAGTCTCTATACTCTCTAGCCACATATTCTTCTCCCTGATAATGGTGCCAAGTAAGTGAACCATCTTGTAAACTCAGCCTTCAAATTGTTCATTAGGCAATTTATTAAATCCATGGTGATCATGAAACTATTGCATCACATTTGTTGTTGGTGTTGCTCTCAAGGCTCATAGCTCCATAAAATTTTAATTACATCTAACACTATAAAAACTACCTAGTAGAGATGGAGTTTCCCCCATTCATTGTGAATGTTCTTTCACTCAAGTATGTGATATCTTTACCAATAGGGTATTACAATCTAGTGATGTTATACTCCTAAATGTTACAGGCTATTCACATTGTCCTCGTTTTTCCTTGATCTGTTTCTTAACTTTCAAGCACCTAACCTGCACATTTTAGAGTACTTGGCAGAAGAACATAGTCAGGCTATCTAAGAAAACTATCTAAAGAAGTGGGACTAGGGCTAGAGGGATGGCTCAGCCGTTAAAGGCTAGGCTCACAACCAAAAATATAAGAAGTGGGACTAAAGGGGAAAACATGATGTCACAATTGTTGTTGAATATTAGTTTAAGATTTAGCTCAGTAGTAGAGCGATTGCCTAGCAAGGGCAAGGCCCTAGGTTTTGTCCTCAGCACTGAAAAAAAGATGTGTCACATTCGTTTATGCTTTGAAATATTTGTTTAATGATGCAAAGTTGTGACACATTCTTTTCTTTGCATTTGTTTAATTCTGTGAAGCTGTGTTACTTTGCCTGTCTAAAAATTATAGTCACTCCCATAACATGCACACTCACACAAACATACATCAATACTCTCAATATATAAATACAAACTACTTCATTTATACAGTGATACTAGTATGTATAAAATTTCAGTGCTGAGGATTCAATATTTGATGACCTATTTAGTGACTCTTCCCTGGGAAAGACTATTACTCACAATTTCAGTATTCCTTGGTTTTCTGTAATTCTCTGTCTATGGGTGGGGACTCAAAAGATTTGGCCCTTCAACGTCATCATGTCTATTAATATCATCCTTATTTATAGCTTGTTAAGGAGGCCACATACTTCATGGATATAGTCTCTATGATATTAGTAGAACATACATTCTTACTGCCAATTTCCTGTTCCTCTGGCTCTTGCGATCTTTCCAACCTCTCTTCCACTGTAATCCAGGAGCCTGTAGTGCAATTCTGGTTAGATGAATCAAATGGGTCTGATCACCACAAGGTCTCTTGTTTTCCTTAATTTCATTTGATGCCCTTCTCTGTAAAAGTTTCCATCTATTGCAAAACACATTTCCAGGAAAAAGGGTGAGGACCTATACTTTTCTGTAGTTTAACAACACATATTTACAATGTGATCCTAACATAGACTGTGGAGTCCAGCTCTAAGGCTACAACAGAGCTAAGAGAAAAAATCTACAGTGTGGGGAAATGAAACTTAGGACTCCCCTCATTTTTTTTTAATGAGGGAATAAATTCACACATGAGTTGTTCTGTTCATGGTCTTTATTATTCTGCTTCAGTATTTTCTTCACAACTTATATACACATTTAACTACAACTTAAATCAGAAAAAAAAAAGCTTACAGAAAACTCTTGTCAGAGTCACAAAGTATTCCTTCTATAATTGATAAATGACACATGCAGCAAAATCCTGCCAGCTGTTGATACTGGGTGGCTGCAGCTGTGTTTTCAAATTTAAAATAAAAAAAAGTGTGGTTTTTGGCTACACATTATCTTCCTAAAGAGATTAGCCTAAGGGATTACAAAAGGAGAAGGCTAAGCTTGACAGATCGAAAGAAAAAGGAAAGAAATTGCCAGGCGGTGGTGGCCCACATTGTTTTTCTTTATTATTATTATTATTATTATTATTATTATTATTATTATTATTATATTTGTGTTATAATTTTACACATCAGCCATGGGTTCCCCTATCCTCCCCCCTCCCGCTCCCACCCACACCTTCCCCCCATCCCCTCCCCTCCATTCCCATCTCCTCCAGGGCCAAGACTTCCCTGGGGATTCATTTAAACCTGGTGGATTCAGTACAGGCAGGTACACTCCCCACCTTCCAGGCTGAGCAAAGTGCCCCTGTGTAAGCCCAAGGTTCCAAACAGCCAGCTCATGCACTAAGGACAGTTCCCGGTCCCACAGCATGGATGCCTCCCAAACAGTTCAAGCTATTCAACTGTCTCACTTATCCAGAGGGCCTGATCCAGCTGGGGGCACCACAGCCTTTGGTTCATAATTCATGTGCTTCCATTCATTTGGCTATTTGTCCCTGTGCTTTTTTCAATCTTGGGCTCAACAATTCACGCTCTTACAGTCCCTCCTCTTTCTCAACTATTGGACACCTGGAGCTCCACCAGGGGCCTGGCTGAGGATTTCTGCATCCACTTCCATCAGTTATTTTTAATCCCAGCAATTGGAGGCAGAGCCTATAGATCTCTATGAGTTCAAGGCCAGCCTGGTCTACAGAAAAAGATCCAGGACAGTCACCAAAGGTACACAGAGAAACCCTGTTTTGAAAAATCAAGAGAGAGAGACAGAGACAGAGAGATATTAAGAAATTGTGTAGAGAAAAATACTCTATATTTCTTAAGTTTATTTGACATTAGACTAATATTTTGTGCAAAGTTGTCAGTTTCTCTTTGGAGCTTCCAGCAGAGGAGAACAGCTGCAGCACCTTGGCTGGGAGCCACATGCAAATAACCAAGGTGTAGTTAGAGTTTTCCTGCCTGGCCCAGTCAGGACAAATCTTTCTTACCCCCCAGTCCCACAGTCACTCAGACCCAACCAAGAAAGCACACAGAAACTTACATTGTTTAGAAACTGTATGGCCGTGGCAGGCTTCTTGTTATCTACTTCTTCTATCTTAAATTAACCCATTTCTGTTAGTCTATACTTTGCCACATGGCTTGTGGCTTACCAGTGTCTTTACATGTTGCTTTTCATGGTGGTGCCTGGCAGTGTCTCCCCTCTGCCTTCCTGTTCCCAGAATTCTCTTCTCTCTTGTCCCGCCTATACTTCCTGCATGGCCACTGGCCAATCAGAACTTTATTTACACAGAGCGATATCCACAGCAACAAGGGGTGGAATGAAGTCTATGGGTAGACATGATGACCTGAGTAAATTAGAAGGGGAAGCAAGAAGCACAGTTTCACAACAGCACTTTTGCCAAAAGCTGACTGGCAGAGAAAATAAACATCTCATATCTAAAAACACAATTTCTGTCCAACAGCCTCAGCATGGAGAGAACCTTGTAACATTTTTTTGTTCAAGGCTATGAAACCAGGCCATCTCCCTGTAGTTCTGGCCATTTGTGGAGTGTTCTCACTGTAACTAGGCATAAAGCTGAGTCCTTTCAGGCTAGGTTTGATTGATTAGCTAGTTAATTGCCTGTAATCCACATAAAATCCATGACTAAAAGTAAGCATTTAGTAAACTGAGATTAAAGTCTAGGACCACAAAGTGGAGATTATTACAAGATCACAGCAAGTAAGTCCTGGATCCCTTTATGAGCTGCTGCCAGGGGAAACACAGGGCATATTATGTCACCTAATTATCTGAAGAACTTTAATTCAACAAGTCAAATTCGTAATTTCATGCTTGAGTTTAATCTGTGAAAGTCCCACTTGAGATCTATCTAGAGAGATACTTCATCTGTCCTGGTTTGCCCTGTCAGCAGAGCTAATAAGAGAGAATAGGTTTCTAGGTTTATCACCATAAAGTAGAACAATAGCCTCAGAATTATGAAAGGTTGTTTTATTTACCAGATTAAAACAATGTAAAGAGAAGTCATCCTTCTGTCAATACACAGGAATGACAGTGCCCAATGAATGAGAATATCCCTGCTAAGGTTATGAAATAAGTCCCACAGCTGTTTTAGAGGAGAACCATCACACAAGAGAACCAGAGACAAAGGCAGTGAGGATTTATAGGCAATGTTCCTCATAGGGCTCTATGAGTCTCCTCTATCAGATAGGTTGTCATCTGGTGGGTTGGCCTTGTAATTGTCAGCTGTTATCTATTGGACCTTCTTGAGAACCCCATCAGGATTCATGCTGGTTTAGTAAAGTGACAGCATCAGATCCTCCTTAAATCCATGACTTCACTACTTCTGGGTAATAGGGTAGGTTTCCAGCACCAGGCATGTTTCCCTGTCTAAAGGAGAATATTTTCCAAATTCTTTTTATGCAGCCATTATTAGCCTTAAAACAAACACAGACACAATCCAACAAAATGTGATGTATATGTATGTATATATATATATATATATATGAAAATATATTAAATATACATATATATGCAGATATAATAGATTTTCTATCATTAACTAGAAGAAAATTATGTTGCTTGTAGCAAAATGTATGCAAAGAGATAGTTACATAAAGTGTATAAAACAAGTCATAGAAAATTAGAGAATTATATTAAGTGAAGGAGCTAGATATAGAAAAAAATATGTTATAGGCCAGGTGTGGTGTTAGAACATCTTTAATCCCAGCACTCAGGAGACAAGTGAGTTCTAGATCAACTTCGTCTTTGTAGTGTGTTCCAAAAAAAGATAGCACTATGTAGAGACAAACTATCTTGAAAAATAAAAGAAAATGAAAAAGAAGGAAAGAAAAAAGAAATAAAAAACAAAGAAATGGTATTTACATATATTTTTCTTGTTTATGGTTTATATATGTTATAAAAGTACATAGAGTTATGGGCATATATACATTGCATAAATAAATGAGAAAAACTGCCAAGGGGGACAATAAGAACAGAGAGAAAGAGCAAGAAGAAAATGCAAGCTGAAGAGTATGAGAGAAATATGCTCAGTGAAATAAATTGTTGCATGAAAACACCTGTTGTGATACTGTTTCATGTTCAATAAACCTTCACAATGACAATCCAAACAATAAGATAAAATGATGTTTGATTCCTCATCCTAGCAATAATCTGGTCTGAAGGGTGTTTTCTGTCCTTTACTCATTTTGATACTGTGACAACAACTTTTGTCTTCATTCCTCAATCATTTTTCTTTGTGGTTAAAATGTCTGCTACTGAATCTGGATATAGCTCAGTTGGCAGTCTGTTACCCCAGCAAACATGAAGGCCTGCATTTGATCTCTCACACCTCATAAATACATGTAGTGCCACATGCATGTAATCCTATAGCACTTACAAGTTAAAGGCAAGACATTTAAGGTCATCCTCTGGTACATAGCTTCAGATCAGCCTGGGCTACATGAGACTCTGTCGCAAAAAGAATATGAAAAGAAAGAATAGAAAGAGAAACATAAAAGAAATGAAATGACAGAAATCTAATTTTGAGAGTATCTGACCTATTTTGAAGTTCTTTCTTAAGTATGGCTCCCATGGTTTCCTTTCACTGAGAAGTTGCTCACAAGTTTCACATTGAACTCTGAAATTTATCTTCATTCCTTGTTGTAGTATTTCCAATTCACCATTGCCACTAAACTAGATTTTAGCCTGTTATCCCATAGTTTACAGTTGTTGTCCATGTCTCCTCATCATAGTCCCTATACACAGTAGCCAGTTCCAGCCTTATGTCTACACCAGTCTTTCAGAATGAAAAGGAATAGGTGTAGATCTAGATGCCCTCAATCTCTTGGTCTTCCTTGTTCATCCACTTCAGCATTTGCAACTGTTTTCTACAATGTCAGACTCTTCATCTTACATTTTGAAGTGTTGGAAATTGATGCTAGCTTCTTTTGTATACTGAACTGTAGCTCTAGCACTAAGCTTTGATTCCTTTTTAAAGGATCCAAAGTCCATATGTAGGCTTGGTCATTATCCTTCAGTGCCTTTTGGAGATTGTGGAAACTATAAAAGGTAGAGTCTAGTTGTCAGAACTGGGGCCATTGAGGATGGACATTTGAAGAAGACGTTCGGGATCCTGGCCACACCCTCTCTTCTCTCTTTCTTTCCTGAAAGACAAGGGGTACACAGGTTTTCTCTTCCCCCACCATTTACTGTCTCACTACAGTCCCAGAAATCAATGCAGGCAATTTTTGTGAGGTGAAAACTTCTAATTCAGATATTACAATGAGTCATATAGGTGACTGCTTTACTTCTGACAGTGTAGATTTTCAACATGAATTTTTTTAATTAGCTTAGAATGATTTTGGAATCTGTCAATAATTTATTATTTTTCTGTAAAACTCACAGCACTGGATATTTGAACAGAAGACTGGTTTAGAAACACATATAGGTAACAAATGATATTATAAATATTCAATATTTAATAATGACAGACTACAAAAAAAGGCATTTCCTGCCAAGCCAGAAAAGTTGGTTTGAGCACCAGGACCTACATGGTATAAGGAGAAAACCAACTACTGAAAGTTGCATTTGGCCACAACACAAACACCATGATTTTATGCCCCAAAGACACACAAAAAAAAGCTACTAAAACACAATAAATAATATTGTACAATCCCTACTGTGTTCAGTTGTTTATAAACTGCTTTATGGAACAAACTTCTCTATACATTCATTTCCTGTGATACATCAAGAGCATGGCTTATGAATGACAGTACTCAGGAATGAATTAACAGTCTGCTAATCCTGTTAACTTGCATATAATTTCCAGACTGATACATAAACTCTTATCTCACTATTTGATTTTGAAACATGTCCTATAGCTTCAAATATTCCAAATCAGTTCAAATAGGCTAACTTCACAGCAGACTTTCTGTTATCTGACACTTACAATAGCTCTTCTTTTGCTTCTGTGATGTTCGCTGAGCCAAACATAAAGGACCTGTGATGCAGATGTATCCACAATAGCTGGACTACCAACAATCTGATGATCTGCAGTGGGTCAAATTGTGGCTTTGCTGTTCTGGTCCCATTTAATGTATAGAGAAGATTCCTTGATGCAGGATATTACCTACATTTATGGGAGGGCTAGAATAAGGTTTAGCAGGGACTATGTTTGTCCTGGAAAGTTGCAGTTGATGTGTGATAAAACATTTCCTGGGGACATACATCACCCATGTCTACTCACCCTAAGTAGGAATCCCATGGTGGTCCAAAGTATAGAAGCTTCCAAAGTCCTGAGTTTTTTTATTGGTGTTATTTACAGGAATAAAGATAAGGGGTTACTTACAAGAGCAGAAATGATTCAAAATTAGATGTATCATCAGAGCCCACCCCGGCGTGTGAGACAACTCACAAAAGCTAGAAATCTAGAGCACACTGAACAGCCTTCAGACAGCTGAACACGTAAGAGCATGTCTGTTACAAGTGAATCAGTTGGTCTAATACTCTTCTATTAAGGTCTGATTTAGTGTTTCTTCCAGGTTGCAGGTCTTTTCTCAATGGTCTTTTTTGCATATTGCATTGTCTGAGCAGGATTCTCAGCTTTTATTGTTCACTCTAGAAGAGAGTTTTTGTGAATCAGGTTAATGTCAGAGACTTTCTGCTATATTGAGTTGTTTACCCTCCTGATTTTAATGGTTAGAATGAAAATGATCACCATAGGCTCATAAGAAGTGGCATTATTAGGAGATATGACATGGTTGGAGTAAGTGAGGCATTGTTAGAGGAAGTGTGTCACTGGAGGTTGGCTTTGAGGTTTCAGATACTGAAGCCAGGACCTGCCATGCCTTTCCCTTCATGCTGCCTGCCAATCTGAATGTAAAACTCCTGACTCCTTCTCCTGCACCATGTCTGCCTGTGTGCATCCATTCTTCCCACAATGATAATAATGCTCAAAACCTCTGATCCTATAAGCCCTCTCCAATTAAATGTTTTCCTTTATAAGAGTACCCATGTTCCTGGTATCTTTGCACAATAATTGAGACCCTAAATAAAACACTGCTTAAGAACATTCTCTGTAGAGTGGAAGGGTTAAGTCACAGAGGAAAATTATCCACAACACCAGGAGGATAGTCTGTTTAAAATCAACAACCTTAGTAGATCACAGGTTCTGGAGCACATATCTAATAAAGCTTCCAGGAGAGTTTCAGTGATGGCACACCAAAAAACTTGTCCAGAAGGCAATGTTGCTAATATCATTGATCAGAGAAAAGGTAGCCTGTCTGTGGCCTCTGGGGACAAAGATTTTATAGTGAAAAGAGGAACTGTGCTGGCTGCATTCAGTAACCATGGCTATCCAATTCCCACTGACCAGGTCATCAACATCATCTTCTATCACAGGTCTCTTGACACTGGATACTGTACTCTACCTAAAATCTAGAAGGCTATGGGCCTGGAACTATAGTCTCACAGTATCTGTTCTTTTCAAACAGAAACCAAAACCTAACAATCTTGTAAGGAATGAAGCACCAACTCTAATAAACTGGTGTTGACAGTCCTATATTTTTGGAAACTATGTTTTCCTCTACATCTTTCTCCTGCTACTGCTGCTTTTTCTCCTTCTCCTCCTCTTCATCATTTCAAACTGAATTCTAAACATGTCCACTTACTTTTCTGTCCTTCTTCAAACATGATGCTAGCCAAGATGCACTTCAACACTCACATCACAGGTAACCACAGTTTTATCAGTCTCTGTTACTCAGAGGGCATCTCTACAACACCCACCTGTAAGTTATTCAATAATCCATTTAACAATGCTATCTTCCCCCAGTATAGTATCACACGATGTTGTAAAGTCATCATTCTGCAATATAGCCAACCCTCTCTGAGGAACATATACCTTGGAACTCTTCTCACTCTGCAAGGCTTCACCAGCCACCAAAATAAAGGAGGAATCACTTGTATGGTTTAATACCAAAAGATGAAGAGAGACTCAAATTCTGTGGGATATTGATAAATTTGAGATTATATCTCAGGAACCAGTTCTGCATCTACTGATTGACTCCATTATTGATCATTTTCTGTAGTACTTGGGAGCTGCACAGTACACAAGCTCCTCTGAAGAAAATCTCAAGTCCCCATCAGTGAATTTGAAAGTGATATGATAATCATGAGAGCCTGCCAGCACTGGTTGAATTAAGAGTCCCAGGTTCAGGCCAGCAGGCAGATCACCTGCAGGCAGGCTGGACTATCACCATACCCCAGCAGACTCTGTAACCTACAAGCCCCAACCCCTCAAACCTACCCACCCTCTGAGACTGCAGCTGCTCCTTAAGACAGAGCCTGTCTGCTGATTTGAATAAGAGGCTAGTCTTTGTTCTCATAAAGAACACTTCAGCCTCTGGGAATTGGGGCCAGGGCCAAAACCCTGTGCCCTCACACCATCACCCATTGCAGTCTCAGTTTCAAGCCAGCAAGCAGCTTACCTGCAGGCAGGCCAAACTATCACCATCTCCCAATGAACTCTGTAACCTACAAGCCCACCTAGTTCCCCAAACCCACATACCCTCTGAGACTGCAGCTACTCCCTGAAACACAGAGTCCATTCCACCTATGGGACCAAGAGCCCTGACTAGAAAATGAACTTCAACTGGACAAAGAGAGGATCCCTGAGACAAAGTCACCACTTGAACCAAGTGAGGAAGAGAGGGGTAGATGCCCATGTAAAAATGAAATCAACAACACAGAGGCCAATATGGTGCCACCAGAGCCTAATGGGTCTACATCAGCATGACTGGAACATCCCAGTGCAGAAGAAGCAGAAGAAATAGACCTTTAAAATGTTTTGACCATTTCTCTTTCTGTTCTCTTCCCTCCACACAGTCTCTTTGTCTCTCTGTCTCTCTGTCTCTCTCTCTCCCTCTATCCCTCTCTCTCAATAAAGCTCTAAAAATGTAAAAAAAGAAGATTTTGAGAAGATGAGAGAGACCTTTAAAGAGGAAATTAAAAACTCCCTTAAAGAAATTGAAAAAAAAGACAAGCAAAAAATTGGAAGAAATCAATAAATTCCTTAAAGAAAGCAAACAAAGAAAAAGCAAATAAAGAGGTGAAGGAAACACTTTAAGACTTGAAAACTAAAATAGAGACAATAAAGAACACACAAACTGATGAAATGCTGGAAATGGAAAATCTGAGAAAACAAACAAGAACTATGGATGAAAGAATAACCTACAGAATTCAAGAGATGGATGAGAGAATCTCTGGCATTGAAGATACAATACAGGAAATAGACTCTTCTGCCAAAGAAAACACAAAAGCCTACAAAGGCATAAAAGAAAACATCCAGGAAATCTGAGAAACCATGAGAAGACCAAACCTAAGAAAAATACAGATAGAAGGAGAATATCACTTCAAAAGCACAGAAAATATATTCAATAAAATCAATGAAGAAAACTTTCCCAACCTAAAGAAGAAAATGCCTATGAAGATATAAGAAGCTTACAAAATACAAAAAAAAATGGATCCAAAAGAAAAGTCCCCTCACCACATAATAATCAAACCACTTAACATACAGAATAAAGAAAAATATTAAGAGCTGCAAAGGAAAAAAGCCATGTAACATACAAAGGCAGACCCATCAGAATAACACTTGACTTCTCAGTGGATACTCTGAAAGCCAGAAGGTCCTAGACAGATATTTTGCAGACACTAGTAGACCATAGATGCCAACCCAGAAAATTATACCCAAAAACTCTCAATTAACAAAGATGGAGTAAACAAAATATTCCATGGTAAAACCAGACTTAAACAACACCTATCCACAAATCAAGCACCTCAGAAAACAATAGAAGGAAAATTTTAACCAAAGATGTTAGATACACCCATCAAAAAAAAAGGCAATAGACAATCCTACACCAACAAATACCAAAGAAGGGAAACACACAACACTACCACTATAAAATAACTGAAATCAGCAATCACTGGTCATTAATATCCATCAATATCAATGGTCTCAACTCACCTATAAAAAGACACAGACTAACAGAATGGATAACAAAACTGGATCCATCCTTCTGCTGCATACAAGAAACACATTAACTTCAAAGACAGACACTACCTCAGAGTAAAAGACTAGGAAATGATTTTCCAGTCATATGGACACAAGAAGCAAGCTGGTGTAACTATCCTAATAGCTAACAAAATAGACATCAAATGAAAATCAATCAGAAGAAATCAGGAAGGACATTACATATTCTTCATAGGAAAAATTCACCAAGATTAAGTCTCAGTTCTGAACATTCATGCTCCAAATACAAGGGCACTGACATTTGTGAAAGAAACATTACTGAAGTTTAAAACACATAAAAACTCCACACACCAGTAGTGGGGGAATTCAACATCCCACTCTCATTAATGGATAGGTCTGCCAGACAGAAACATAACAGAAAAATAAGAGACCTAATAGATAATCCACCTCAAATAGACTTAAAACATATCTACAAACATTCCACCCTAACACAAAAGAACATACTTTCTTCTCTGAAACCCATGGAAACTTATCTAAATTAACCACATACTCGGTCAGAAAACAAATCTCAACAGATACAAAAAAAATTGGAATAACCTCCTGTATTTTATTGGACATTCATGGCTTAAAGCTAGATTTTAACAACAACAAAAATTACACAAATCTTCCAATCTCATGGAAACTGAATAATTCCCAACTGAATCACCAATGTATCAAGAGAGAAATAAAGAAAGAAAATAAAGATTTCCTAGAATTCAGTGAAAATGAATGTACAACATATCCAAACTTATGGGACAATATGAAAGCTGTGATTTGAGGAAAATTTATAGCACTAAATGCCAACATAAAGAAGATAGAGAAATCTCACACTAGTGACTTAACACCATACCTGAAAGCTCTAGAAAAAAAGAGGCAAACATACCCAGGAGGAATAGAAGCCAGGATATGATCAAATTGAGGGCTTAAATCAATAAAATAGAAACAAGGAGAACAATACAAAGAATCAATGACACAAAAAGTTGGTTCTTTGAGAAAACCAACAAGAAAAATATGCCCTTATCCAAATTAACCAAAAGGCAGAGAGAGAGACCATCCAAGTTAACAAAATCAGAAATGAAGAGGGATACATAACAATAGACAATAAGGAAATCCACAGAACCATCAGGTCATACTTCAAAAAAACTGTACTTCACAAAATTGGAAAATCTAAAAGAAATGGATAATTTTCTCTATAGGTACCAAATATCAAAGTAAAATCAAGATAAAATAAACAATTTAAATAGACAAAAAAAACCACTAAAGTAATAGAAACTGCCTTTAAAAGTCTCCCAACCAAAAGCCACCAAGGTTTCAGATGGTTTCAGTGCAGAATTCTACCAGATAATCAAAGGAGAGCTAATGCCAATACTCTTCTAGTTGTTCCACAGAATAGAAAGAGAAAAAACACTGCCAAACTCTTTTTATGAAGCTACAGTTACCCTGATACCCAAACCACACAAAAATGCAGCAAAGAAAGAGAATTACAGACCAATCTCCCTCATGAACATTGATGCAAAAATACTCAAGAAAATATTGGCAAAACAAATCCAGGAACACATCAAAAAAAATTGTCCACCATGACCAAAAAGGCTTTATCCCAGAGATGCAAGGATGGTATACCACATGAAAATCTGTCAATGTAATAACACCATACAAACAAACTGAAGGGAAAAAAAAACACATGATCATCTCATTAGATGCTCAAAAAGCCTTTGAGAAAACCCAACACTCCTTCATGTTAAAGGTCCTAGAGAGATTAGGAATACAAAGAACATACCTAAACATAATAGAGGCAATTTACAGCAAGCCAACAGACAACATCAAATTAAATGGAGAGAAACTCAAAGTGATTCCACTAAAATCAGGAACAAAACAAGGCTGTCCACTCTCTCCATATTTATTCAATATAGTACTTGAAGTTCTAGCTAAAGCAATAAGACAACAAAAAGGGGATAGAAATTGTAAAGGAAGATTTCAAACTTTAACTATTTGAAGATGACTTGATAGTACACATAACTGAACACAAAAATTCTACCAGAAAACTCCTACAGCTGATAAATGCCTTCAGTAATGAAGAAAGATACAAGATTAACTCAAAAAAATCTCTAGCGATTCTATGTACAAATGATAAATGGGCAGAGAAAGAAATGAGAGAAACATCACCCTTCACAATAGCCACAAATAATATGAAACACCTTGGAATAATTCTAACTAAGCAAGTAAAAGACCTGTATGACAAGAATTTTAAGTCACTGAAGAAAGAAATTGGAGAAGATATCAGAAAATGGAAAGATCTCCCATGCTCATGGATAGGTAAGATTAACACAGTAAAAATGGCAATCTTACCAGAAGCAATCTACAGATTCAATGCAATCCCCATCAAAATCATGGCACAATTCTTCAAAGACATGGAAAGAACAATACTCAACTTCACACAGAAATACAGAAAATACAGGATAGCTAAAAAATTCTGTACAATAAAGCAACCTTTGGAGGCATCACCATCCCTGACCTCAAGCTCTACTACAGAGCTATAATAATAAAAACAGCTTGGTACTGTTATAAAAACTGACATCTGGACCAATGTAATTGAATTGAAGGCCCTATCATTAATCTGCACATCTATGGACACCCAATTCTTGACAAAGAAGCCAAAATTGTACAATGGAAAAAAGGGAACATCTTCAACAAATGATGTTGGCAAAACTGATTATCAACATGTAGAAGATTGCAAAGATAGCCATATGTATCATCATGCACAAAACTCAAGTACAAGTGAATCTAAGATCTCAACATAAATCCACTTACACTGAACTTGATGTAAAAAAATAGGAAGTAGCGTTGAATGCATTGACACAGGAGGCCCCTTCCTAAATATAACAAAAGACATTGAGAGGATCAATAAATAAATGGGACCTCTTGATACTGAGAAACTTTTGAAAGAGAAGGATGTGATTAATAAGATATTTGACATTCTACAGAATGGAAAAAGATCTTCACCAACCCCCCATCTCACAGAGGGCTGATCTTCAAAATATATAAATAATTCTAGAAACTAGACATCGAAATAACAAACAATCCAATTAAATAATTGGCTACAGAGCTATATAGATAATTATCAACAGAAGAATCTCAAATAGCTGAAGTCATTTAAGGAATTGCTCACCATCCTTAGTCTTCAGGGAAATGCAAATCAAAATGACTCTGAGATACAATCTTACACCTGTCAGAATGGCTATGACCAAAAATACTGATGACAACTTATGATGGAGTAGATGCAGAGCAAGGGGAACACTTCTCCACTGTTGGTGGGAGTACAAACTTGTACAGCCACTTTGAAAATCAGTATGGTGGTTTCTTAGAAAATTGGAACTCAATCTACCTGAGGACCCAGCCATACCACACTTGGGCATATATCCAAGGACTGTTTAATCATACCACAAGGACACATGCTCAACGATGTTCACAGCAGCATTATTCACAACAGCCAAAACCTGGAAACAACCCAGATGCTCCTCAGCCACAGAATGGATAAAGAAAATGTGGCATATATACACAATGGAGTGCTACTCACCAGTAAAAAACAATTATATCATGAAATGGTTGGAACTAGAAAATATGATCCTGAGTGAGGTAACCCAGACTCAGAAGGACAGACATGATATGTACCCACTCGTAAGTGGATACTAGATATAAAGCAAAGAATAACCAGACTACAACCTTCAGCTCCAGAGAAGCTAGGAAACAAGGAGAACCTTAAGAGGGATACATGGATCAGCCTGGGATGAGGAAACAGAAGAGATCCTGAGGAGTTTCTGGGGATAAGGGAGAGCAATAGAGGGTAAAGGATGAGGTATGATAGATGAGGGAATGGGATGGTTGAGCTGGGGAAGGGACAGAGTGGGAGAGCAATGAAAGAAATATCTTGACAGAGGGAGACATTATGAAGCAAGAGAGAAAAAGTGCTAGGGAAGTTCCCAGGAATCCACAAGGATGACCCCACCATAGCATACCAGCAATAGTTGAGAAGGTACCTGAACTTGCATACTCAGATTGATTAATACCCTAACTTTATCATATACCCTTCATCAAGTAAGTGATGAAAGCAGATGCAGAAATCCACTGCTGGGTGCGAGGCCGAGCTCCAGGAATCCAATCAATGAGAGAGGCAGGATTCTGTGAGCAAGGGACATCAAGAACATGATGTGGAAAAGTACAGAGATGGCTGGGTGAAACTAGTGGGAACTTGTGAACTGTGGAGCAACGGCTGTTAGGCCCCCGTGGGACTGGACAAGTCCCTCTGCATAAACAAGACAGTTATTTTGCTTGAACTGATTAAGAGGCCCACTAGCATTGGGATCCAGATCCATTCCTGGTACATGAACAGGCTTTTTTGGAGTCCAATGCCTGTGTTGGTAAACCATGCACAGTCTTTGTGAAGGAGGCAATGGCTTTACCTGCCTCAACTGAATGTACCAGTCTCTGCAGACTCCCCACAGGAGACCTTACCTTATAGGAGGTGGGAATGGGGGATGGATTGGCAGTGCAGTGTGAGGGGACGGGGAGAGGGAGAAGATTGAGATCTGTGGTTGGTATATAAAATGAATAGAAATTTTCTTAGTAATAAAAACAAAGAAAAAATAAATGATAATCTCTTCCCACTGAGGCAATGAGGTAATTAAACTCAAAACATGTATCTCACATGCCACTGAATATATTCATAGCAATTCACAATGCTATGTCTGGATAGCATGCATGAAGAGTAGCTATTTGTTGGGGGGTAGTGGAATATAGGTTATTGTAATATTTCTAATACTGTATATAACTCCTTCAAGAAAAATTACAAATTATTAGCCATTATTCATTCAGATCTGGGTGTTATGGTAGCTGCAGATTTGAAATCTTCAGGGTTGAAGTGAGGGGGTACATTCAAGTACAATATGTTTTATGTCTGTCTATATGTGTATGTGTGCCTATGTATGTGAGAGAGAGGTGTAATTATTCACACATCCACTTAAACATCAAAATCTTCCTCACCAGCTTCCATTGATGCACTAAGCCACCATCTTCTGATACTTTATAGCTTTTGTATAGATTTGAGATTTTTTGATATTGTCTGCTGCCTGTAAACAGAACCATAACCCTGAGTGAAAATAATTAATAGGCTGTACATCTCTCTGACAGCTGTTTAAATTAATTTATAAAGATACCCATCATGACAGGCAGAATCATGGGTATGACACCAATACATAAAATATAAAATAACTATGTATGAAATATGATTTAGAGCTTTGAAGAATCATGACCACAATAAAAAACTTGCAATGAGTTCTTATCCCAAGGCTATTCAGTACACACTGTTCATTTGAAAAGAAGGGTCAACATGTTCACATGGGTGCATGAAACTCTAATCATATAAAAAAACTCTGTGCATCTTAGAATATAGTAATATAAGACTTTATTTGTGACTTAGAATACACTGCTGTAGGCAGGGACACACACAGAGAGAAGATAGGAAGGGATAGGCAAACAGATATATGGGTGTAAGGAAGATTGAGAAAAATTTAGTATATACATCTTTGAAAATATCCTGTCATATTACAAGATTGCTTCATGCACAAGGTCAGAATAGCATCTCTTTTGTCTTTCTCCTTTAGCCCTGCCTGAAAATGTCCTCATTTATCCAAGATTAAAGACATGACCATCAGACACAGAAACCTCTTACACCAATTGGAGGAAGAGATGGGTAGATGCAGATACAAAAATACATACAACATAAAGAGCACTAAGGCACCACCAAAACTTAGCAGTTTTACAATAAATCCTGAACATCCCAACACAGAAGAGGCAAAAGAAAATGACCTTACAAATAACTTTATGAACATGATAGAGGCCCTTTAAGAAGAAATGAAAATTTCCTCAAAGAAATTGAGGAACAGGCAAATAAGAACTTGAAAAAAATCAATAAATCCCTTAAAGTAATCCAAGAAAAAGCAATCAAACACATGAAGTGAACAATTCATGACCTGAAAATGGAAAAAGAAGCAATGAAAAAAAAAAACAGGAAATGATAGAAATGGAAAATCTGAGTAGATGAACAGGAACTACAGAAGAAAGCATAACCAACCAAATACAAGAGATGGAAGAGACAATCTCTGGCATGGAGGATATGATAGAGGAAATAGATTTGTCAGTCAAAGAAAATACTAAAGCCCAGACAGTCATAACACAAAAGGTTCAGGAAATCTGGGATACCATGAAAAGTCCAAAACTAAGAATAACAGAGATAGAAGAAGAAGAAGAAGAATATCAACTCAAAGGCACAGAAAATATATGCAACAAAATCATACAAGAAAACTTTACAACCTAAAGAAGGAAATGCCTATGAAGATAAAAGGTTACAGAACACCAGATAGACTAGACCCTCAAAAAAGGCCCCTCAGCACAAATTAATCAAACCACTAAACATGCAGAATAAAGAAAGAATATTAAG
This sequence comes from Onychomys torridus, assembly GCF_903995425.1. Taxonomy (NCBI): domain Eukaryota; kingdom Metazoa; phylum Chordata; class Mammalia; order Rodentia; family Cricetidae; genus Onychomys; species Onychomys torridus. The sequence continues at coordinate 223,432 of NW_023412695.1, forward strand.
AGCAACAAAGGAAAAGGGCCAAGTGACTTATAAAGGCAGACCGATCAAAACAGCCCCCAACATCTTAATGGAGACTCTGAAAGCCAGATGGTCCTAGACAGACATTATGCAGACACTAAGAGACCATGGATGCCAGCATTGACTACCATATCTAGCAAAACTTTCAATCACCATAGACAGAATACACAAGATATTCCAGGACAAACCAGATTTACACAATATCTATCCAGAAATCCAGCCCTACAGAAAGCAATAGGTGGAAAAATTCCACCTAAGAAAGTTAGATGAACCCAACAAAACACAGACAATATATAACCCCAGAGCAGGAAAACCCAAAGAATGGAAATATACAATACTACCATCAAAAACAACAGGAATTAACAATCATTGGTCATTAATAACACTTGGTATCAATGGACTCAATTCACCTATAAAAAAGACACAGCTAACAGAACATATAGGAAAACAGGATCCATACTTTTGCTGCATACAAGAAACACACCTCAAATTCAAAGACAGACACAACTTCAAAGAAAAAGGGTGGGGAAAGTCTGTCCAATAAAATAGACTTAAGAAGCAAGCTAGTGAAACTATCCTAATATTTAACAAAATAGATGTCAAACTAAAATCAATCAAAAGAGTTCAGCAAAGACATTAGATATACAACATAGGAAAACTCCAACAAGATGAAGTCTCAATTCTGAACATTTATGCCCCAAATACAAAGGCTTCCATATATGTAAAAAAAAAAAACATTACTAAAACTTAAATCACACATCAAATTCCATACGTTAGTAGTGGGAGGCTTCAACATCACGCTCTCACTAATGGACAGGTCTGCCAGACAGTAACTTAACAGAGAAATAAGGGAACTAACAGATGTTATGACTCAAATGTACTTAAGAGATATCTACAGAACATTCCACCCTAACATAAAAGAATATACCTTCTTCTCAGCACCCCATGAAGCCTTCTCCAAAACTGAACACATACTAGGTCATAAAGTAAATCTCAACAGATACAAAAAATTGGAATAACCTCCTGGATTTTATTGGATCACTATGGCTTAAAGTTCAATTTCAAAACTATAATAAATTAACAGAAAGCCTGCAAGCTCATGGAAACTGAATAATGCTCAACTGAATCATCACAGAGTCAAGGAAAAATATAAAAGAAATTAAAGATTTCTGAGAATTCAATGAAAATGAATGTACAACATATCCAACCCCATGAGACACTATGAAAGCAGTGCTAAGAGAAAAGTTCATAGCACTAAATGCCCACATAAAAAAGTGGGAGAAATCTCACACTAGCAACTTAACAACACACGTGAAAGCTCTAGAACAAAAAGAAGCAAACTCACCTAGGAGGAATGGATGCAAAGGAATAATCAAATTGAAGGCTAAAATCAATAAATTAAAAAGAAAGAAGACAATACAAAGAATCAATGAAACAGAGTTGGTTCTTTGAGAATATCAACAAGATAGACAAGCCCTTATCCAAATTAAACAAAAGGCAGAGAGAGAATATCCAAATTAACAAAATCAGAAATGAAAAGGAATAACTAAGAACTGACAAAGTAATTCAACCTGTGGGTCCTTTACAACCTGAAATTCCTTTACATTCTTGACTAAGGAAGGAGGAGGAGGAAGAGGAGGAGGAGGAGGAGGAGGAGGAGGAGGAGGAGGAGGAGGAAGAGGAGGAGGAGGAGGAGGAGGAGGAGGAGGAATTATGCCCTCTTGTCTATTAGTGGCATGGTTGTTATGAAGGCAACCAACCACTCTATTTGTTCTTGAATGCAGTTCCATAGGAAGGAATTCATGGTGCTATAAGCTCTCTCAAAAACTCATTATTTAGAAACTTTGAAAGATTACTCAGTGATTAAAAGCACTGGCTGTTCTTCCAGAGATCCTGAGTTCAAATCCTAGCAACCACATGGAAGCTTACAACCACCTGTAATCAAATCTGGTGCCCTCTTCTGGCCTGCAGGCATACATGCAGGCAGAACACCATATGCATAATAAATAAATAAATATTTTAAAAAAGAAAATTTGTAAGAAAAGGGGTCTGTTTTATTTATTAAGAAATCTTATTATTCATTTTACATACCAATCACAGATCCCCCTGTTCCCTCCTCACACCCTTCCAGCCATGCCCTACCCACCTTCCCCCATTTCCTCCTACAAGAAGGTAAAATTACCCATGGTGAGTCAGCAGAGCCTGGTACATTCAGTACAGGCAGGTCCAAGCCCTTCATCCTTTCTCAAGGCTCTGCCTGGTTTCCCACCATTGGTAGTGGGCTCCGAAAAGCTAGCTCATGCACCAGTGATGAATCATGATCCTACTGCCTGGGATCCTTTAAGCAGATCAAGCTACACAACTGTCTCATTTATGTAGAGGGCCTATACAGTCCCTTGGAGGCTTCACAGATGTTGGTCTAAATTTCATTAGTTTCCACTAGTTTGGTTAAGTTGTTTCTGGGGGTTTGCCCATCATGAAGAAGCCCTTATACTACTAGCAGCAACTGTTTTGCTAAATTGACATGGGTTAGCATACCTCCTAATATTTATAGTTGTACAAACTGTAACCTCCTTTATTGCATAAACATTTAGACATGAAATTCCCCTCTTACAATTTTCATATCACCTGCATTTTTTAACCCTGCTCCTTAAAGATATTTCGTACCTTCACAATAAGTTTCTAGCTTCTTCCATTCTACAAATTTACCAAGTTAAACAGACAAATCTAAAGAGTCAAAACAAGAGTTCATATATGAGAGAGAACATAGAGCATCCGACTTTCTGTTCCTGGGTACCTCAACATTTCATCATAGATGAGAGGGTTTCCTACAAAGACATAGTCTTATCTGAGGGATTACTCATATTTAACAGTTCTAGGGGATACAGGAAAAGGTACTTTCTTCAATGATGTAGCCACTAATAATTTGCCCCTGATCCAAGAAAATAACCTCAAATGAATGTTCTAGTAAACTCTAATTAAACACTGTGAGCAACTCACAAAGCAGGACACAAAAGTAGGAGTGGGATGAAAGAGTAGAATGTAGATGTGAAATAAGACATCCTATGTAAATATATGAAACAATCAAATTGTTTTAAAATTAAGATGAAGAAGGATAACCTGCAGTGTACTCCTTGCTTTCTTTGGAAATGCCATGCACTCAGGCACACAGATAACCTGTGGTTACCTGCACAAGATCATCCTTATCAGCATCCCATCATGGGTGGAGATGGGACTCAGAAGATTCCAGCCATATCAGGGAGCTGAAGACACTTCCTGATTGTTTAAGGAAGGGAGTGATTCCCTCAAAGATATAGGGAATCAGTAAACTGCATTTATACAAATAAGTATTCATCCATCCATGCTCATCAAAGAAGCTTTAATTAAATCCCATGGGGCATTAAAAATAAAGACATGAAAGTAGGACACAGATTGATTGGGGTGAAGAAGGAGTCTCTTGGGGTTTATGAATACGAATCATGGGTGTATAAAATCAAAGTACATGTGCATGTGAGAACTCATGAAACAAAACTTTAAAAACCTTAAACATCCAGGATAACAGTATCTATCATGTCAGCACTGAAGAGACAGAGGCAAAAGAGTTAATTGACTCTTGCTGGCCAGCATATCCAATTGAAAAGTTCCCCTAGAACTGTGGTTTCACAGTTCTGAGTTCTCATGTCAATTCTGGGAATTAAACCCAAGCCCTCTGAATGAGCAGTCTCCTTAACCCTGGAGACATGGAAAGTGGGATGCAGACAACAAAGTTTTAGAGCTCCCTAACAACCCATGCACAGAGTGTTGTCTGGTAAGAACTGGGACAGCAGAGCCTGAAAATGGAGGTGTAGTGTCTGAGGAGGAGAAAAGGGCAGAATGCTGGGAAGCATGCAGACATGGCTGCACCCACATTAGACACCCACTTACTGGTTCCCTCTAAGACAGACAGATAAGCTGTAAAGAAAATAGACATTACATAGAAGAGGACAAAGCTGCTCACTATGGTGAGGATTCTTTGGGTGGCTCTGGTTTCAGCAGATGACCTAATAGAGAGGGATCTGTGGATGTGTTGGACCCTCTGCTTGTGTTTGAGCAGGATAAAGACCATGTAGCCACAGGCCCACATCATCAGTCCCAAAAACATGACATCATTAGATGTCAATAGAATTAGAGCAAGTGGTTTGATAGGTCTCTGAGGCTTCACAACAGCACAGTATTCGAAAATTTTTATCCCAGTAAGGTTTCTTCCACCCTTTATGTCGATTGTATATACCAGAATGAAGGCATATACTGACAGCTGGAGGGCCCAGCAAAGGCCCAGGGAAGGGCCAATGATCCTGGGGGCTCTGACTTTGAGCTCTGCCCACATGGAATTACTGGAGCTGATGGTGATGGCCTGAAACACACTGAGAAGGGATGTAGAGACAAGAGATACTCCTCTGCCAACTCTACTAAAATATAAGGTAAGTTTACATGAAACATAATCTACATGGTAAGTCTGACTAAAAGCAGAAATGGTCTGTGGGATTCCTTTGAAGAGAACAATGAAGTTGGCCCAGGTCAAGTGTTTGACAATCAGGTCTGTGGGCTTTGCCCTGATTCCAGAGAAGTCAGCAATGATAAAACAACACAGCAAGGCTGAGTTCCCCAGCATTCCCAGTGCAGTCTGAGACATGAAGAAGATGCCCACAGCCAGGTCTCTAGAGTTCATTCTGTTATGGTCCTGTTATCTGCAAAACAGATGCAGAAAGCACTTGTTACACAAGTTGAACTATCTTCTTCTTAGCATGTCAAACAATGTACTGCATAGTCACTATCTCTTTATGTTCATAAATAATGTTAAAATGTGTCTTTCTAGTAAGAAGTTTCCTAGGACTCACTGAATTCCTGTTGTGTTTCAATTGCAGATAATTAACTAGGGCATAGAGGAAAAAAATAATTTATATTTCCATTATCATTTTTAAGTGATTTAAAATTATTATTTGGTTTGAAATCAACAGTGCTTTTGTGAAATGCCCCAATGAGCATTCATCCTGTGCAAAAGATGTTTCCTGAAAGAGCAGGATCAATTCAGAGGTGCAGTGCTCTCACCCACCTTCCAGAAAAGGCTCTGTCCTCTGCACACTAGGTATCTGAAAGAGACCAACTCATAGATTGTAAGTGATACCTTCATAATGATGCAATCCCAAAGTCGAGTGTACTTGTAAGTTCACACATTACCCTCAGTCCCAGCTTCCTAGAATGCAAGCTGTCTGGGTATCCCACCCAGAATCTCACCTTATGCAGGTAGGATGCACCAGTGATGCTGGCTTCTACAAGGAGATTCAGTGGCCAATGGGACCTACAAACCTCATATTGGTACAAAGTTGATGGCGACCCCCAAGATGAAGGTTAAATGTTCTCAGAGCTCATCCCCAAGAGGATGACAGGGTCAAGTAACAGAAAGGGACAATGATAGTTATGCTGAGACAGTTGACATCACCTCTGAAAAACACTTGTTCCCATCAATAAACTGGAAAAACTTTTAACTGAGTATGAGGATCAGAGAGGGGCAGGCTAAAAGTGTAAAGTGACACTTCGCTTCTGTGGTGTCAGAAGCTGAGGTTCCTGGTGAGATAAGCAGACAGTTTGGATTCTAGAAAGAATGGAATGAGGGCAATGTGTGAAGTTACAAGTACACTCGACTGTGGGGAAGCATCATTATGAAAGTATCACTTGGACTGGCAAGATGACTCAGAGGTTAAGAGCACTGGCTGCTCTTCCAGAGGTCCTAAATTCAATTCCCAGCAACCATGTGGTGGCTCACAACCATCTGTAATGAGATCTGCTGCCCTCTTCTGGTGTTCTGCAATGTATACATAATAAATAAATCTTAAAAAAGAAAAAGAAAAAGAAAAATGAAAGTATCACTTACATTCTAAGAGACTACCTCCTAGCCACAGTTAATGCACCTTGAGCTAGACTGCTATCCTACTGTGCATTGTGCCTGTTTTTATTTTAAACCTGACATAGAGAGATCAATGCAGGGGCAATAGAGATGGCTCAGAGGTTAAGAGTACCAGCTGCTCTACCAGATGCCCTGAGTTTAATTCCCAGTAACCACATGGTGGCCTGGAACCATCAATAATGAGACCTGGTGCTCTCTTTTTACCTGCAGGCATACATGCAGGCAGAATACTGGGTATATAATAAATAAATAAATCTTTTTTTTAAATGAGAGATCAGTGCAACAACTGCCATAATTGCCTTGGATTTCCTATGTAATCAACTTTTCAAACCTAAGCTAATGCATAGCTATAATCCTAAATCATGTAGTCTTCCTTGCTCCTGACCCAAAACCAGTGAAGGTGAGTACACATGTTATGGTAATAAATGATGAATAGAAGCAGTTTGAAAGCAACCTTATGAAACAAATATCCACAATATGTGTCGAAAATGTCTCAGGTATAGGTATATAGATCTACATGCAGTGATGTTTAGAACACTGTTTGATATCTGGGTCATTTCAGTGAAATTGGATTCAGTGACTTAATACCCTGTAGAACACATTTAAAGATTTCTGTAAAGTATCTCCCATTCTTTCCTCCATATGAAACTTCCATACTGTTTAACAAATATAGTCCTAAGTTTTTGGTTAGGCACACAGAGACAGGGTGAGACAAATTCAAAATGTATCAATCAGGCAGGTCCTGATTTGTACTTAAACAGCAGAGAGAGAATGATGGAAGACACCAAGAAAGAGAGGTAAAGAATTTAAATCTGGATTGTTCTTGGTTAGATGGCTGGAGAAAGTACTTCTTAATTTTTGTTTCTTAACATGACCCTGACACATTAAATATTTCAGGGATACTAGTAAAACATTCAGTCAAATAGCCTCAGATTTTTTGTCTTTCTGCACAAAATTTAACTCTCTCCTCCTGGCCCTATATGCAGTGGACCACACACACTTCCTTTACTAACTTCCTTTTTTCCACTCATTCCTTTACACTTTGAAGTTCAGGACCAGATGACTTTTGGACAGAATTCTGCTGGATTTTCAAAGAAGAGTTAATCCCATTACTCTTCAAATTACTCTACAAACTACAACAGAAGGGTCATTGGCAATTTCATTTACACTGCAGCAGTTACTGTGATACTAGGACCACAAAGAGATCAAAAAAAGACACAGTATTACAGACCACTTTTCCTTGTGATCATAGATGCAAAAATCTTCAATATAGTACTTGCAAACAGAGTCTAAGAACACATAAAAACAAGAAGAAAGCATCCAACATCCAACATGGTCAAGCAGCCTTCATTTTAGAGGTGCAAGAACAGTTCAGCATTTAAAATTAGTAAATGTAATGAATGTGCCAAATAAAAAAACTGAAAGAAAAATGAACATTTTTGTAGATGCAGAAAAGGCTTTTGATAAAATCCAATATTCATCATTATGTATGTCCTGGAAAGATTATGGATAATATGGACATTTCTCAACATAATAAAGACAGCTAAACCAAACATGAAATTAAATGGAGAGAAACTAAAAGCAATTCCATTAAAATCAAGAACAATACAGTCTGTCCACTCTTTCCATAAACATTCAATATAGTACTTGAAGTGCTAGCAAGAGTAATATGACAAATGAAGGAAATCAAGGAGTTATAAACTGAAATAAAAGAAGTCAAAGTATCATTGTTTCTACGTAATTTTATAGTATATGTAAGTGAACTTAAAAATTCTACTGGAAAACACCAACAGATGGCAAACACTTTGAGTAATGTCTCCTGATTCAAAATTAACTCAGATGAATCTTTGGCTATCCTATATACAAATAACAAGTACCATGCAAAAGAAATTATTGAAAGATCACCCACTCCATGACAGTAGCCTGAAATAATATAAAATATCTGGAGTACGTCTAAACAAGCATATGAAGGACTCATTTAAGAAGTTAGAGGATAAAGAGATCACTCATGCTCATGGATCTGGAGGAGTAATGTAGTAAACATGGCCATCCTACCTAAAACAACTGAATTTTGAGATTCAAGGCAATCTCAATCAAAATTCTGAAACATATCTTCACTGCACTTGAAAGGTCAATTCACAGTTGCATATGGAAATAAAAAACCGAACATCGCTAAAACAATCCTGAGGAATATAATAACTGCTAGAGGTATCACCATACCAGATTTTGAGTGCTACTACAGAGCTGTAGTATAAAAACAGATGGTAAAGACAGACATATTGATCAATGAAATCTAATTGAAGGCCTAGACATAAATCCACACTCTTGTGGACACAAGATTTTTTATAAGGAATCCAGAAATACACATTGAAAAAGACAGCATCTTTAAAAATATGCTGTTCAACCTGGATATGTGCATGTAGAGAAATTGAAATTGATACATTCCTTTTATTAGCCTGCACAAAAGTCAACCATAAATGTATCAAAGATCTCAGAATGAACTAGATACACTCACTGAACCTAATAGAAAAAAAAATGATGGGAAATATCCTTGATCTCATTGGCCTGGGAAAAACTTTCTGATTAAAACAATGTCAACACAGGAAATAAAGGTCAGCAATTAATAACGGGGATCACATGAAACTGAGACACTTCTGCATGAAAAATGACACTGTCATTGGGACAAAGCTTCAGGCCTCAGAATGGGAAAACATTTTTACTAACTACTTACCTGACAGATAGTTTACTTTTGTAAACAGTGTGAAGATATGTCCCTGTCATTTCTTGTCTATGTAAGTCACCTTGTGATAGGTCTAATAAAGAGCTAATGGACGATATCTAGGAAGGAGAGGACAGGCAGACATTCTGGGCTGATATAAGCAACACAACCCCATGGAGGCTATCTAGAAAACGGGACACTAGGAAAGACACAGGGATTGCCCAATGACAGAGAAATGGATGAGATCTACATGAACAACCTGGACGACAGTGGGAGTAATGAAGGGAAAGGTTCATGGGAAAGAGAGCTTAGGGGAGCAGAGATCCCAGCTGGATCATGAACAGAAAGGGATAACAAGGAATAACAGACCATGATAAATGAAGACCACATGAGAGCAGGAAGAAGCAAAGTGCTAGAGAGGTCCCCAGAAATCCACAATAATACATTCACTGTAGACTAATGGTAATGGTCGAGAGAAAGCCTGATCTGACCTAGTCTGGTGATCAGATGGCCAAACACCCTAACTGTTGTGCTGGAACTCTCATCCAATAACTGATGGAAGTGGGTGCAGAGATCCTCAGCCAGGCCCCAGGTGGAGCTTCAGGAGTCCAATTGGTGAGAAAGAGGAGGGACTGTAAGAGTGTGAATTGTTGAGACCAAGATTGGAAAAAGCACAGGGACAAATAGCCAAATGAATGGAAACACATGAACTATGAACCAAAAGCTGTGGAGCCCCCAACTGGATCAGGCCCTCTGGATAAGTGAGACAACTGAATAGCTTGATCTGTTTGGGAGGCACCCAGGCAGTGGGACCCGGACCTGTCCTTAGTACATGAGCTGGCTGTTTGGAACCTTGGCCTTTACACAGGGACACTTTTCTCAGCCTGGAAGGAGGGGACTGGACCTGCCTGTACTGAATCCACCAGGTTTAAATGAGTCCCCAGGGGTATCTTGGTCCTGGAGGAGATGGGAATGGAGGGGAGGGGCTGGGAGAAGGTGGGGGCTGGGGCAGGAGGGGGGAAGACAGGGGAACCCATGGCTGATGTATAAAATTAAAACACATAATAATAAAAAATTTAAATAAATTTAAAGTGAATCTACTTAGTGATGCTATTATGTGGCTAGAGAAGAGGCATCTATGAAAGAATGGTTATCCTGTCTCAAACAGATCAAATCCTGAAAGAAAACTTATACTTTCTCTCCCAGAAGCCATCTGTGAACAATAGCTCTTCAGTTAAAAGGAGGATTTCCTGACCAGTTCCACTATGCTAGGGTTTTGTCTAGCTTGATCTTTTGAAGGGTTTGTGTATGCTGTCATAACAAGTAAACTCACATGTGCAAGTATCCTGTTCTTTCTGCACAAAACCTGTTTCCTTGGATTCATTTACAACCTATGGTGCTTACATTTTTCTCTGATGTTCCCTGAGTCTTGGGAGGAAGACATGTGATGTAGATATCCTATTCTCAGATAGAACCTTCATAGTCCCTTATTCTCAGCATCTTGGATGATCGTGGGCCTCTGTGTTAATCACAATAGACTGCAAAAAAGAAGCTTCTGTGTCTGGGACTAAGGGATATAAAAATAAGAGTTTGGGGGACAATTTACCGATATGTTCTTTTAGTACAATAATAGTATTAGGTACTACACTAGGGTCTACCTAACTCTCTAGCCATATAGACTTGTCCCTAAGAATAGTGCCTAATATGTGTCCCATCTTGTGAAGTTGGCCTTCTATTCAATCCTGTACTGGTTGGTTGCTCTCATAACATTCATCACAATATTGCTCCAGGCTTGTGGTTGTTACAACACTAATGTATTATTCCTGGGAACTATTTATAATTACTACTAGAAATGTGTAAACTATCTTGTAGGGTTTAAGCTTCCAAATTGATTTTTCCAACTATTATGACTCAACTGTATGGTAGTTTCTGCAATAGGATTTACCATCCATGGGTCTTAGACCACCCTAAATATTACATGGTGTAGAAATCATTCTTTATTTTTCTTAATTTTTTTAATTTCCAATAACTAAGCTGCTCTACTTTAGAGTACTCATCAGAGGAACATAATAAAATTGGAGAAGAATACCTAATGAAGTAAGATATTATTAGGATACTTAGTATAATATAAAACAAATTACTTTTATAATGATAGAATGAAAATATTCTGGAAAAAATTAAAAGTAGGAAAATTTTCATGAAACAAACTTAAATTTTAAAAATTATTTTTTTATTTTTGAAATATGAATATGAAATATGAATATAATTACATGATTTTACTCTTTCTTTTCCTCCCTAAAACATTTCCCATGTATACCCTAGATATTTTTCATATTCAAGTCCTCTCTTTCTTTAATTGGTGTTGCACACATGCACATCACACACACACATACAGTCACAGGTTTTAATACACAAATACAGCCTGATATGTCCATTAGAGTGTTACATGTATATATAATATTTCAGTGCTGACCACCTGGTATTGAGTTTTGAATGACCACTTGCAAGGTTCACAGGTGGAAGACTATTTCTCCCAAAGTTAGCATTCCTTGGTTGTCTCTAGTTCTCTGTGTATGGTTGAGGACTCATGAGATTAAAATTAAAGCCTTACATGTTAGCATGTCTATCAGTATCACACCTGTTCAGGTCTTGTTTAGACAGCCACACTGATGACATTTCATTGGTGTAGCTTCCATGGCAATTTTAGGGGCTATATTATTAGCACAAATTTCCTGCTACTTTGGTTCTTGTAATCTTTCTAACCTCTCTCCAACTATGATTCCTGAACTATAGATGGAGTTCTGTTTAGAGGTATCATTTCATGCTGAGTACCAAATGGTACTCCCTTGTTCTCAGCATTTTGATCTGTTGAAGCTCTCTCTCATGTCTCCATCTATTGCAAATCTCGTTTATTTGATGAGGGGTAGGACCTGTACTCATCTGTGTATATAAGATTTAATATTTATGATGTTGTTAAGAATGTTGCTGATTTAGTAAAGTGCCTTAGAAGATTTTCCTCTAAGATCCATGACCTTAATATTTCTGGGTAGTTTTCTAGGGTTCCTGAACAATGCAACATTCCCCTGCCTAAAGAAAACACATTTCCATTTCCAAATTCTTTTTAAGAGTGATTATAAGCATGAAATGAAACACAAATAAAATAGAATAAAATGTAGTATATATATAATCACATTGTATTACATTATATATGTATACATATAATAGATTTTGCTTTCTATCTCTTATTATGACAACATAATAATGTTTGTAGTGGAATTAATGCAAATAGAGAATTATCTGAAGTGAATAAAGTCAGTCTTAAAAACAGAATTATGTTATGTGAATAAAAATATTCATTATAAAAACTGTTATGATCATGATGTTGGAGTGCAAACCTTTAATCCCAGCTTCCAGGAGTAACTCAAGTATATCTGAAAGTTCTATGTACATTTGATTGATCCAGAGATTTCCATGTGAGCCAACTCTTTGTAGAGAAACCCTGTCTTAAGAATAAAGAAAGGGAGCTTCCTTCTGACCGGAACTCCCATCTGGACCAGAGGTGAGTGCCTGGGTTAGAGGCAAAGAGGCAATTGTGCCTAGGGTCCCACCGCTGGACACAGGCCACCCTGGGAGGACCTAACCAACTTGGCGCCAGTTTCCTGCCAATCAGTGGGCCCTGCGGGAAGGCTCCCCTTTTTCAAGACTGCAGGCAGACACTGCAGTCTCCACACCCTGCCCCCACACCCATTTGCCCTAGAAATCAGCCACTTCCTGAGAATCAGAGACAAGCCCCAAGCTTCTACCCTGCCCTGGAACTCCCATCTGGACCAGAGACCAGAGAAACTCCCATCTGGACAAGAGGAGCTCCCATCTGGACAAAATAAGGAGACATCAGGGACTTCCCGATACTCAGAGTCCAGCGCCCCAACACATATCCGGCCAGCACTCTCATCTGGACCAGCACTCCCATCTGGCCCAGAGCTTCCATCTGGACCAGAGAGAGGCTCCCTAAATCTTTCAACTCTCTCTGGACCAAGTATACTGATAAGACCAAGAACAAACACAAGAGGAGATGGGCAGACATCAAGGCAGAAATAAATACAACAAAATAAAGAGCAATACAGCATCACCAGAACCTAGCCCTTCTCCAACACCTAGACCTGAACATCACAGAATGGAAGAAGAAGAAGAAAACAACCTTATAAGTAACATCATGAAGAGGCTAGAACCTTATATAGAAGAAATCAAAAATAAAGTAGAGGAACAGACAAACAAAAAATGGGAAGAATGTTATAAAAAACTAGAGGAAAGGACAATTAAAGCAGAAGAAAACAATAAGTTCTTGAATGAAAATCATGAAAAGCAAGGGAGACAGTCAAAGACCTGAAGAGGGAAATAGAAAAAATGAAGAAGACACTAGCAGAAGGAATGTTGGAAATAGAAAATCTGAGTAAACAAACAGGAACTTCAGAGGCAAGTATAGCCAACAGAATGCAAGAGATGGAAGAGAGGATCTCTGATGTTGAAGATACGGTAGAAGAAATAGATTCATCAGTCAAAGAAAACACTAAAACCAACAAAGTCATGACCCAAAATGTCCAAGAAATTTGGGACACCATGAAACGACCAAACCTACAAATAATAGGGATAGAGGAAGGAGAAGAATACCAACTCAAAGGCACAGAAATTATATTTAACAATATCATAGAAGAAAACTTTCCCAACTTAAAGAAAGAAATGCCTATGAAGATACAAGAAGCCTATAGAACACCAAACAGAATAGACCCAAAAAAAAGTCCCCTCGCCACATAATAATTAAACAACTAAACGTACAGAATTAAAAAAAAGAATATTAAGGGCAGCAAAGGAAAAAGGCCAAGTGACTTATAAAGGCAGACCCATCAGAATAACACCCAATTTCTCAATGGAGACTTTGAAAGCCAGAAGGACCTGGACAGATATAATGCAAACACTAAGAGACCATGAATGCCAGCCTAGAATAATATGCCCAGCAAAACTTTCAATCATCATAGATGGAGTGAACAAGACATTCCAAGACAAAACTGTAGAGAGCTGTGTACAGCCGCGCCTCAAAGATGGCGCCAGCTTCCGCCTTCCACCTTCCCGACAGTGAGTGCTCTCTGTGATAAACAACTCCGTAATTGGCTAAGGCTGAGAATCTGGCTTGCTTATGCGCACCTGGACCTATTGGTAGTGCCCACATGGCGTATCAGGGTTGGCTACCCAGTGATTACTTAAGGCTGTGAGCGGGTTTCCCCTGTGGTCAGAAGTCAGAAGATTGTTCAAGGTTCCTGAGTAAACTGCTGAAAGAAGAGCCTGGTGTTGTGTCTTCCTTGCTGGTTGAGGGTGCTGTGACAGTGGTGGCCCATATGGGGATCTCAACAAGGGCTCAGAACTTTCTGCAGTCAGGGTGGTCCACTGGTAAATCCCAGGTAAATTGGGAACCCGCGACAAAAGCGGGGCTAAAGGAAATCCCAGGTAAATTGGGAACCTGCGACAAAAGAGAGCAGATTTTTGCTCTTCTCGGTAGATAAAGAGAGCGGGAACCAAGGGCTAGTCGATAGACAAGCCAAAAGTGAAAGTGAAAGATTGTCTAAAAGATTGAAAAGTTTTGGACATGGGCGCTTCTTCATCGCACCCAGTTTTTCTGGCTCTTAACGAGCTACTGCACTCAAAGAAATTAAAGATAAAGATTTTTGGACGAGTGTGATATTGTTGCCAATGGTTTGCCATTTCCGGAAGCCTCACAATATCCTCCTGGGAGAAACTGGGAAGGGATCTAGATTTTGCATTTGAACAAGGGACACTTAAGACTGGGGTAAGATCACTCTGGGAATTGGTAAGAGGCTGTCTTGAGGATCAGCGTTACAGTGAAGCAGTAGAGAATGGTCAGGCTGCCCTAGAAATGCTACAGGAGGAGAGATCGCAAAAGGCAAACAGTGAAAAGGGAAAGAAAAGAGGGGGGGTTATACACTGACCTTACTGAAGTAGAGACCTCTGAGTCTACAGACTCAGAGGAACTGCAATCACTCATAGAACAGATAGAAAATACAAAGATAAGAAAGAGAAAGAAAGGGAAGGAGAAGGGAGACCCAGACAAAGGAGAATGTGCGCCCCCCCGCACGCCACACCGCACCCTCAGCTACTCTGCCCTATGGAGAGAGCCCTGGAAGTGGCAGCTCCGGATGCTCTTTCAGCCCAGATGTATGGAAAACAGTCAGAACTGAGTTACACCTAGCCTGTACAGTATTCCAGGATCCACAGGGACAGCGGTATCATGAGCCCTTAGATTTTAAGGTGATAAAATCCTTGGCTGAGTCTGTGCGGACATATGGGATCACAGCCTCTTTCACTGTAGCCCAGGTGGAGGCCTTAAACAGGCACTGCATGACACCCAGTGATTGGAGCAGGCTTGCATGAGCGTGCTTGAGCCCAGGCCAATACTTAGACTGGAAGGCCTTCCTGATTGAGTTTGCTAATGAAGAGGCTGCAGCTAATAAGAGCAAATTGACACCCTTTGGCAGATTGCCCAGCTCGACTGTCAATGGAAATATGCTGGGTTGTGTATCCAGTATGAAAACTTTACCCATGCTGTAAGTCTTTCTAAACAGTTGTCCAGTTATCTTTTAGGCAGAGAATTCGGGAGAATTCGACAACCTGATGGACCAGGTAAGGGTGGCTATCATGGCAGTGAACTCGACCCGGGTGGACACTGGACTGGCAGAGGGATTATCCTAGTGGAACTCTGCTGCCATGGACCATCTTAAGGAGTGGGTAGGTCTGGAAGCTCTGACGGGCCTCCTGGTGCTGCCTTCCCTAGTATGCCTGAGGTGCATTTGCCAGATCAGAGGTTCTCAGTGTCACAATACAGCCATGATTATTCAAGCCTTTACAGCCATTGAAGCAGGACAGTCCACTCATGCCTGACTGGCTACCCTAAAAGATTAGTATGTTTTAAGCACAGGATGAGAGGCTTGAGCACTGCACTTGGGGCCCGCTGAGATCTTGGACCCCAAGAAGAGCATGTCTGATTGCACGTGGGTTGATACCCCAGTTCCCACCTCTGTAAAAAAGGGACAGGTCAAGTGTTCTCTGGGTGGAAAAACACCAGTACATTGTCCTAAATTATTTCTGCAGAGATCAGACCTCTACTCTTGCCTGTTGCAAAATAAAAAAGGGGGAACTGTAGAGAGCTGCATACAGCCGCACCTCAAAGATGGCCCTGGCTTCCGCCTTCCACCTTCCTGACTGTGAGCGCTCTCTGTGATAAACAACTCCGTAATTGGCTAACGCTGAGAATCTGGCTTGCTTATGTGCACCTGGACCTATTGGTAGTGCCCACGTGGCATATCAGGGTTGGCTACCCAGTGATTACTTAAGGCTGTGACCGGGTTTCCCCAGGGTCAGAAGTCAGAAGATTGTTCAAGGTTCCTGAGTAAACTGCTGAAAGAAGAGCCTGGTGTCACGTCTTCCTTGCTGGTCGAGATTTAAACAATACTTATCCACAAACCCAGCCCTACAGAAAGCACTAAAAGGAAAATTCCAACCTAAGGAAGGCAGATACACAAATGAAAACACAGGCAATAGATAACGCCACAGCAGCAAAACCCAAAGAAGAGAAGTACACACACACTACCACCAAAAAATAAAAAAAAAAAAAAACAGGAACGAACAATCACTGGTCATGAATATCCCTTAATATCAATGGATTTAATTCACCTATAGAAAGACATAGACTAACAGAATGGATATGAAAACAGGACCCATCTTTCTGCTACATAATAGAAACATGCCTCAAATTCAAAGAAAGACACCTCCTAAGTATGAAAGGCTGGGAAAAGACTTTCCAATCAAATGGTCTTAAGAAGCAAGCTGGTGTAGCCATCCTAACATCCAGCAAAATAGACTTCAAACTAAAATCAATCAAAAGAGATGATGAAGGACATTACATACTCATCACAGGAAAGATCCACCAAGATGAAGTTTCAATTCTGAACATTTATGCCCCAAACACAAGGGCACCCACATATGTAAAAGAAACATTACTAAAGCTTAAATCACATATAAAACCCCACACACTAATAGTGGGAGACTTCAACACCCAACTTTCACCTCTGGACATATCGGACAAAGTGAAACTTAACAGAGACACAATGGTCTTAACTGATATATGGCTCAAATGGACTTAATCGATATCTACAGAACATTCCACCCAAACAAAAAAGAATATACCTTCTTCTCAGCACCCCATGGAACCTTCTCTAAAATTGACCACATACTTGGCCAAAAAGCAAAGCAAATCTCAACAGATACAAAACAATTGGAAGATCCCACTGTGTTCTATCAGACCACCAAGGTTTAAATTAGATTTCAAAACCAGGAAAAAAAACTACAGAAATCCTAAAATCTCACAAAAATTGAATAATGCTCAACTGAATCACCAATGGGTTATGGAAGAAATAAAGAAAGAAATTGAAGACTTCCTAGAGATCAATGAAAATGAATACACGACATACGCAAACTTATGGGACACTATGAAAGCAGTGCTAAGAGGGAAATTCATAGCACTGAATGCCCACATAAAGAAGTTGGAGAAATCTCACACTAGTGACTTAACAGCACACCTGAAAGCCATTGAACAGGAAGAAGCAACGTCTCCCAGGAGGAACAGATGCCAGGAAATTATCAAATTGAGAGCTGAAATCATTAAAATAGAAATGAAGAGAACAATACAAAGCATTAATGAAACAAAGAGGTGGTTATTTGAGAAGATCAACAACATAGACAAGCCCTTATCCAAATTAACAAAATCAGAAAAGGGGGACATAACAACAGACAATGAGGAAATCCAGAGAATCATCAGGTCATACTTCAAAAACCTCTACTCAACAAAACTGGAAAATCTAAAAGAAATTGATAATTTTCAGGATAGGTACCACATACCTAAGTTAAATCAAGACCAGATAAACTATTTAAATAGTCCAATAACCCCTAAGGAAATAGAATCAGTCATTAAAAGTCTCCCAACCAAAAAAAGCCCTGGATCTGATGGTTTCAGTACAGAATTCTACCAGATCTTCAAAGAAGACTTAATACCAATACTCTATAAATTTTTCCACACAATAGAAGCAGAAGGATTATTACCAAATTCCTTCTATGAGGCTACAATTACCCTGATTCCTAAACCAAACAAAGATGCAACAAAGAAAGAGAACTACAGACCGGACTCCCTCAAGAACATTGATGCAAAAATACTCAATGAAATTCTGGCAAACAGACTCCAATAACATATCAAAACATTTATCCACCATGATCAAGTTGGCTTCATCCCAGGGATGCAAGGGTGGTTCAACATATGAAAGTCTGTCAATGTAATACACCGTATAAACAAACTCATGGAAAAAACCACATGATCATCTCACTAGATGCAGAAAAGGCATTTGACAAAATCCAAGACCCCTTCATGATAAAGGTCTTGGAGCGATCAGGAATACAGGGAACATACCTAAACACAATAAAGGCAGTCTACAGCAAGCCAACAGCCAACATCAAATTAAATGGAGAGAAACTCAAAGCAATACCACTAAAATCAGGAACAAGGCAAGGCAGTCCCCCCTCCCCCTACTTATTCAATATAGTACTTGAAGTTCTAGCCAGAGCTATAAGACAACATAAAGAGATTAAAGGGATACAAATTGGAAAGGAAGAATTCAAGCACTCCCTATTTGCAGATGACATGATAATATACATGAGTGACCCCAAAAATCCAACCAAGGAATTGATACAGCTAATAAAAACCTTTAGCAACATTGCAGGATACAAGATCAACTCAAAAAAATCAGTAGCCTTCTATATACCGTAGACAAACAGGCTGAGAATGAAATCAGAGATACATCACCCTTTACAATAGCCACAAATGATATAAAATACCTTGGGGTTACTCTAACTAAGCATGTGAAGGACCTATATGACAAGAACTTTAAGACCGTGAAAAAAGAAATTGAAGATGTCAGAAAACGGAAAGATCTCCCATGCTCATGGATAGGCAGGATTAACATAGTAAAAATGGCGATCTTACCAAAAGCAATCTACAGATTCAATGCAATTCCCATCAAATTACCAACACAATTCTTCACAGATCTAGAAAGAATAATACTCAACTTCATATGGAAAAACAAAAAACCCAGGATAGCCAAAAGAATCCTATACAATAAAACAACCTCTGGAGACATCACAATCCCTGACCTCAAGCTCTACTATAGAGCTACTGTAATAAAAACAGCTTGATACTGGCATAAAAACCAACATGTGGCCCAATGGAAATAATTGAAGACCCTGACATTAACCTGCACACCTATGAACATATAAGTTTTGACAAAGAAGCCAAAAATGTACAATGGAAAAAAGAAAGCATCTTCAACAAATGGTGCTGGCATAACTGGATGTCAGTGTGTAGAAGGCTGCAAATAGCTCCATATCTGTCACCATGCGCAAAACTTAAGTCCAAGTGGATCAAAGACCTCAACATAAATCCAGTTACTCTGAACCTGATAGTAGAGAAAGTAGGAAGTACTCTTGAACACATTGGCACCAGAGATCACTTTCTAAATAGAACACCAGTAGCACAGACACTGAGAGAAACAATCAATCAATGGGACCTGTTGAAACTGAGAAGCTTTTGTAGAGCAAAGGACACTGTCAACAAGACAAAGTGACAGCCTACAGAATGGGAAAATGTCTTCACCAACCCCACATCTGACAGAGGGCTGATATCCAGAATATATAAAGAACTCAAGAAATTAGACATCAAAATGCCCAACAGTCCTAGTAAGAATTGGGCTATGGAACTAAACAGAGAATTCTCCACAGAGGAAGCTCAAATGGCTGAACGACATTTAAGGAATTGCTCAACATCCCTAATTATCCAGGAAATGCAAATCAAAATGACTCTGGGATACCAGCATATACCTGTCAGAATGGATAAGATAAAAAACACAGAAGACAGCTTATGCTGGAGAGGATGTGGAGCAAGGGGAACTCTCCACCACTGCTGGTGGGAATGCAAGCTTGGAAAGCCACTTTGGAAATCAATAGGGCGCTTCCTTAGAAAATTGGGAATCCATCTCTCCCAAGACCCTGCTATAGCACTCTTGGGCATATACCCAAGAAATGCTCAACCATACCACAAGGGCATTTGCTCAGCAATGTTTGTATCAGCATTGTTTGTAATAGCCAGAACCTGGAAACAACCAAATGCCCTTCAATTGAACAATGGATAAAGAAAATATGGTACATATACACAATGGAGTACTACTCAGCAGAGAAAAACAATGTCATCATGAGGTTTGTAGGCAAATGAATGGATCTAGAAGAAATCATCCTGAGTGAGGTAATCCAGACTCAGAAAAACAAACATGATATGTACTCACTCATAGGAGGATACTAGATGTAAAACAAAGATGACTAGACTGCTACACAACTCCAGGGAGGCTACCTAGAAAACGGGACCCTAGGAAAGACCCAAGGATCACCCAATGACAGAGAAATGGATGAGATCTACATGAAAAACCTGGATGACAGTGGGAGTAATGAAGGGCAAGATTTGAGGGAAAGAAACTTAGGGGAGCAGGAGATCCCAGCTGGATCAAGAACAAAAAGGGAGAATGAGAAATAACAAACCATGATAAATGAAGACCACATGAGAACAGGAATAGGCAGAGTGCTCAAAAGGTCCCCAGAAATCCACAATGATATATCCTCTGTAGTCTGCTGGCAATGGTTGAGAGAAAGCCTGATCTGACCTAGTCTGGTGAACAGATGGCCAAACACCCTAACAGTCATCTTGGAACTCTCATCCAATAAATTATGGAAGTGGAAGCAGAGATCCTCAGCCAGGCCCCAGGAGGGTCTGCAAGAGCGTGAATTGTTGAATCCAAGATTGCAAAAAGCACAGGGCCAAATAGCCAAACGAATGGAAGCACATGAATTATGAACCAAAGGCTGTGGAGCCCCCAGCTGAATCAGGACCTCTGGATAAGTGAGACCATTGAATAGCTTGATCTGTTTGGGAGGCACCCAGTCTGTGGGACCAGGATCTGTCCTTAGTGCATAAGCTGGCTCTTTGAAACCTTGGGCTTACACAGGGACACTTTGCTCAGTCTGGATGGAGGTGACAGGACCTGCCTGTACTGAATCCACCAAGTTTAAATGAATCCCCAGGGTTGCCTTGATCCTGGAAGACATGGGAAAGGAGGGGATGGGCTGGGGGGAAGATGAGGGTGGGGACAGGAGGGGGGAGGACAGGGGAACCCAGGGCTGTTGTATAAAATTTAAAACACATAATAATGAAGAAAAACTAAAAAAAGAATAAAGGAAGGAAGGAAGGAAGGAACAGAGAGAAAATAAAGTAATGAAAAATAAAAATCTTTTAAAATATTCATTTGTTGTTTATGATCATAGATATATAAAATCAACACCTGTATAGCCTCCATGGGACTGGCCTAGGCCTTTGGCATAAGCAAGACAGTTGTGTAGCTTGATCTCTTTGTTGGGATGCCTGGCTGTAGGATCAGTATACATCCACTGTAAGTGAGCTGGCTTTTTGCAGCCCATTGCCTGTGTTGGTACACTTTGCACACCCTTGAGGCACAGGGGGGGGGGGGTGTTGACCTGCCTCTACTGAATATACCAGGCTCTGCTGACACCCCATGGGAGACCTTACCTTCTTGTAGGAGGGAATGGGGGATGGGTTGTGGGGGAAGGCTTGAGAGGAGGCAGTGGGAAAGAGGGGCATCTGTGATTGGTATGTACAATGAATAAAAAATTTCTTAATAAAGAAGAAAAGTAACTAGTAAAAAGAAACATTCTAAATTGGGTGAGATCCTCTTGCAGAAGCAGACAGTAACAGTTTGAATTAGCTGTTTGAGCCATGAGCACCAAGAAGAGCACTGTTGATCCTCTCACTATGCAGCCATGGAAGGAGAGTCAGCTAGACATTGAAGAACTGGGTTAGAATAGGCAATGAATCCTAGGATCTGAAGAAGTTTAAACAGAGTGTGGAGATGAGATAAGACTCTAGGACCTATCAAATATTTTCAGGAACACCATCTTCACCCAATGGAATTGTGCATCACAGGGAATGGCTGAAACTGAAAATGTAAACTACTCCATTAAGTGGTTGCTGTGGATATCACTCTGTATAAATAAAATGATGTTTGGCCTGTGGCCAGGCAGGAAGTATAGGTGGGACAAGAGAGAATTCTGGGAAGTGGAAGGTTGGGGCAGAGAGTCGCTGCCAGCCACTGCCATGACAAGGAAGATGTAAGGTACTGGTATGCCACAAGCCATGTGGCAAAGTATAGACTAATAAAAATGGATTAATTTAAGATAGAAGAAGTAGATAACAAGAAGCCTGCCACAGCCAAACAATTTAAAAGTAATATAAGTGTCTGAATGATTATTATACACATGGGTTGTGGGACCTTGGGGGCTTGGTAGCATCTGGAGAGAAGATCTCCAACTACAAATGGCACCCAATGTTGGGCAAGAGTTTCCACCTAAAACTTGACAAAAAAAGATTCTAAAACAGAGCTAAAAACAGCTTCCTACTTGTCTCTCTCAAGTTAATGGCAGCCTGCAGGTTTGAGCTACTATGGCGGGTTCATGGCATGTGCGTCTAACCTGCAGTGTGGCAGGAATGAGGAGTCTACAAGGGGCACTTTACTCTGCTGCATGGTGGATTTAGCCTTTCTTAATTAAAAAAAAAAAAGTTTTCTGCGACATGCACTGCTTTGATAGAACTGCTTCTGGTAGTTGATGGTACACATTGCTCCAGACCCAGAGCTGGTGATAAACGGTACCACCACCATGTTGGGAAGCTGAGGTGGGCGGAGCCAGCAGACACCGCAGCGTTTCAGTCTTACAAAGATGGATATTACACAGAGAATCTGGTTGGTGTTGTCTTTGGGATTTTTAACTGCAGAAAAAGATTTGATTGTAAAAGCTGTTGAGTTAAACAAATATGTAAATTTTAAAGGTTCCTTGACTTCAAATTTTGGATATAAGGATGTGTTGCTTTGGAAAAGAGTCTCTGCTTTTGTTTCCACAAAAACCAAAAGGCTGTGGATTTGTTCCAGATTAAGATACATCAGGTTTGATGAGGCAGGACCACCTGAAAGGTCTCTGGTGAATCCATGGCCAAGATGATCCAACATCCATAATGGTTTCAAGGCAACTGGCTCAGAGGTTTACTCTCATGGACTACTCCATAATCCTACAATTTTCTTTGTGTCCCCATAAGACACAGTGCCCCCCTCCAGCAGGAAGTAATAAGAGAAACTATGCCCAAATTTCCAGCTGGCTTTGGAGATGGAATTGGCTCACTCCTTCTCTAAACCCAGGCATATTGTTAAAAGAAAAGGTTAAGAGATTCTTGTGTCCCAAATCAGAAGAGTCCTCTGGTGTGGGACAGAGAAAAACCAATATTTTTATTTAAATCAGGTTGATTATAAATGCGATATCTTTCTAAAGAAGAAAAGGGGATATGATATAGATATAATAGGATAAAAGGGGAGATTAATGAACTTACTTTTAAAGAGCAACAACTTGTTTAAAATGTTTTACATTGGTATAGATTTTAGTCTATTGATACAAACAAATTTAAAGTTAATGTTGTTATACTGTGTGTATATTTCTACTCTTGTTTAAGGTATTATGTTTGTACAGCTCATTTAAAATTGTAATGAATAATTAAAAATAGATTAATAATTAGTCATCTATTATAATCCTACTTGTAGCCATGTTAGTTAAGTTTTCTAGGTATACAAAGATATATTTCAGATAGACAGGTAATCTTCAAGCACTTCAAAGGTCTACAGAATATGGCATTTAAAATATTTTTAAAATTTAGACTTTCTGGACAGTGAGACATGTCTGCTCCTGGCAGCACCAATTTACTTCAGAGAGGAGGATGGGCATTGAAGATACTTCATATGCAGTTTTTCTTCACCTTGGCAAAAATAGCCATTTGGGCAAGAAAACGTTCTTGCCTGGACTTCTTGATCAAATGGACATACAGGACCCATAGAAAGGCGACCATTGAACTTTGCTTGACAAAATGGTCCTTCAGGTTTCTGCTTCACAGAGGAAACTGCCAGATGTTCTACAGGACACTGAGAAAATTGACGAAGAGACTCTAACCCTGTGGGCTGAAGACAAATGCCCCAACTTTACAAAGGAACATTAGGTGACTGTCCAGGCTGCCAGCTGTCTCTGTCTACCCTACAAGACTCCAAAAAGTTGCTTGCATCATTCTCCCAGTTCTCAGGTAATATTTTGTCTTTCTGAGGTCTTTGATGTGGTTAAAGACTAGATAGTTATAATTTTCTCAGTTATGATAAAAGGTAAGTTAGATATAAAAGCTTAGACTCACAAATGTAAGATAATAGGATATCATCTTTAATATTGTAACTGTAATTCTTGCTTGATACTTGTTTTGTTATATGTAATTTTACTATGTAAAAGTTAAAACCTTCCTTTAAAAAAAAAAGAAAGGGGGAAGTGCTGTGGATATCACTGTGTATAAATAAAATGCTGTTTGGCCAGGGGCCAAGCAGGAAGTAGAGCCGGACAAGAGAGAAGAGAATTCTGGGAGGTGCAAGGTGGGGCCAGAGAGACGCTGCCAGCCACCGCCATGACAAGGAAGATGTAAGGTACTGGTAAGCCACGAGCCATGTGGCAAAGTATAGACTAATAGAAATGGATTAATTTAAGATAGTAGAAGTAGATAACAAGAAGCCTGCCATGGCCATATAATTTTAAGTAATATAAGTGTCTGAATGATTATTTTATACATGGGTTGTGGGACCACAGGGGCTTGGTGGCACCTGGAAAGAAGATCTCCAACTACAAGTGATATAATACAATTTCAGAAAAAAAAATAGATACTGCTGTTCTAAAGGCAATTTCATAGCTTTCTATTTTTCCTGTCTTTGTCCAGGAAACAAAAAAAGGCTCTATTAGAACATCTAGTGGGTCAGTCAGGAAGACAAAACAATAGATGTCTTTTGAAAGTGAAACAAGGGGCTGGAGAGATGGCTCAGAGGTTAAGAGCACCGACTGCTCTTCCAGAGGTCCTGAGTTCAATTCCCAGCATCCACATGGTGGCTCACAACCATCTGTAATGAGATCTGGCGCCCTCTTCTGTATACATAATAAATAAATAAATCTATAAAAAAAAGCAAGTGAAACAAGAAATAATGGACATAGGACTGTATTAGCTAGGAAGAGACCAAAGAAATGGGGGAAACAGAGGAGTTGAACATTTCAAAACATTAAGAATAAAACGCCTTAAGGAAACTCGTAACTAAGTAATCTAATAAAACAGAGAAAAGACAAAAGAAACCAAACAAATAAAAATCAATACAAAGTGAGGGTATTAGAGGCTGAATAGAAAATTTTGGGCATGCTGGTAGATGATTGAGGAATCTCATGTTCTTACCATGTATGGGAATATCATCACAAATGTTTGAAATTGAGTTACACCTTCTTAAGTGTAGCAAATCGAACACTACACCAGTAATCACATCCTTTTTTATTTTTCCAATATTCGATTCAGTATTTATGGACTGTCTTTTTAAAGATTTATTTATTTATTATGTACACAGAAGAGGACACCAGATCTCATTACAGATGGTTGAAAGCTACGATGTGGGTGCTGGGAATTGAAACTGGGGCCTCTAGAAGAGCAGTCAATGCTCTTAACCTTGAGCCATCTCTCCAGCCCAATATTTATGTGCTCGTGAGGAGGGCATTTTATAACTACACATTAATTTATGTTGAGAAAGCAGGAGACACAGGCTGCCAGCACCTGACTGGATTAAGAGGTGAGTCTTTATCCTCACACCCAAACACCCCAGCCCCTAGGCATTGGGTCCAGGGGAACAACCCTGCACCCCTACACCCCTACCCATTGAAGTTCCAGTTTCATGCCAGTCGGCAGGCAGACCTCCTGCACACAGAACAGAATACCACCATCCCCCATTTGACCCTGTAAACCAAGCCCCACCTACCCCAAATCCCACCCACCTTCCAAGACTGCAACTATTCCCTGAGACAGAACCTGCCAGCACCCAACTATACTAAGAGGCCAGTTGGCAGGCAGACATCCTGCAGACAGGTCAGACTGCCTCCATCTGCCATACAGTAAGGAAAACCCATCAGAATAACACCCAATTTTTCAATGGAGACTTTGAAAGCCAGAAGGACCTGGACAGATATAATGCAGAAACTAAGAGACCATGGATGCCAGCCTAGACTAATATACCCAGCTAAACTTTCAATCATCATAGATGGAGTGAACAAGACCATCCAAGACAAAACCAGATTTAAACAATACTTATCCACAAACCCAACCCTGCAGAAAGCACTAGAAGGAAAATTCCAACCTAAGGAAGGCAGATACACCAATAAAAACATAGGCAATAGATAACACCACAGCAGTAAAACCCAAGGAAGAGAAGTACACACACACACTACCACCAAAAAATAAAAAAATAACGAACAATCACTGGTCATTAATATCCCTTAATATCAATGGACTTAATTCACCTATAGAAAGACATAGACTAACAGAATGGATATGAAAACAGAACCCATCTTTCTGCTGCATACAAGAAACACGCCTCAAATTCAAAGACAGACACCTCCTAAGAATAAAAGCCTTGGAAAAGACTTTCCAATCAAATTGTCTTAAGAAGCAAGCTGGTGTAGCCATCCTAATATCCAACAAAATAGACTGCAAACTAAAATGAATCAAAAGAGATAATGAAGGACATTACATACTCATCACAGGAAAGATCCACCAAGATGAAGTCTCAATTCTGAACATTTATGCCCCAAACACAAGGGCACCCACATATGTAAAAGAAACATTACTAAAGCTTAAATCACATATAAAACCCCACACATTAATAGTGGAGGACTTCAACACCCCACTTTTACCTGTGGACAGATCGGACAAAGTGAAACTTAACAGAGACACAATGGTCTTAACTGATGTTATGGCTCAAATGGACTTAATCGATATCTACAGAACATTCCACCCAAACAAAAAAAGAATATACCTTCTTCTCAGCACCCCATGGAACCTTCTCTAAAATCGACCACATACTTGGCCACAAAGAAAATCTCAACAGATACAAAACAATTGGAATAACCTCCTGTGTTCTATCAGACCACCATGGTTTAAAGTTAGGTTTCAACAACAGAAAAAACTACAGAAATCCTACAATCTCATGGAAACTGAATAATGCTCAACAGAATCACCAATAGGTTAAGGAAGAAATAAAGAAAGAAATTAAAGACTTCCTAGACAACAATGGAAATGAATACACCACATACCCAAACTTATGGGACACTATGAAAGCAGTGCTAAGAGGGAAATTCATAGCACTGAATGCCAACATGAAGAAGCTGGAGATATCTCACACTAGTGACTTGACAGCACACCTGAAAGCCCTTGAACAGGAAGAAGCAAAGACTCCCAAGAGAAACAGATGCAAGGAAATTATCAAATTGAGAGCTGAAATCAATAAAATAGAAATAAAGAGAACAATACAAAGGATTAATGAAACAAAGAGTTGGTTATTTGAGAAGATCAACAACATAGACAAGCCCTTATCCAAAGTAACCAAAAGACAGAGAGAGAGCATCCAAATTAACAAAATCCAAAATGAAAAGGGGGACATAACAACAGACAATGAGGAAATCCAGAGAATCATCAGGTCATACTTCAAAAACTTCTACTCCACAAAACTGGAAAATCTAAAAGAAATGGATAATTTTCTGGATAGGTACCACATACCTAAGTTAAATCAAGACCAGATAAACCATTTAAATAGGCAATAACCCCTAAGGAAATAGAATCAGTCATTAAAAGTCTCCCAACCAAAGAAAGCCCAAGACCTGATGGTTTCACTGCAGAATTCTAACAAATCTTCAAAGAAGACTTAATACCAATACTCTTTAAATTGTTCCACACAATAGAAGCAGAAGAAATATTACCAAACTCCTTCTATGAGGATACATTTACCCTGATTCTCAAACCAAACAAAGATGCAACAAAGAAAGAGAACTACAGACGATCTCCCTCATGAACACTGATGCAAAAATACTCAATAAAATTCTGGCAGACTCCAAGAAAATATCAAAACAATTATCCGCCATGATCAAGAAGGCTTCAACCCAGGGATGCAAGGGTGGTTCAACATATGAAAGTTCATCAATTTAATACACCATATAAACAAACTCAAAGAAGACAACCACATGATCATCTCACTAGATGCAGAAAAGGCATTTGACAAAATCCAACACCCCTTAATGATAAAGGTCTTGGAGCGATAAGGAATACAGGGAACATACCTAAACATAATAAAGGCAATCTACAGCAAGCCAACAGCCAACACCGAATTAAATGGAGAGAAACTCAAAGCTATACCACTAAAATCAGGAACAAGGTAAGACTGTCCCCCCTCCCCATACTTATTCAATATGGTACTTGAAGTTCTAGCCAGAACTTTAAGACAACATAAGGATATGAAGGGGATACAAATTGGAAAGGAAGAAGTCAAGCTCTCCCTATTGGCAGATGACATGATAGTATACAAGAGTGACCCCAAAAATTCAACCAAAGAACTAATACAGCTAATAAAAACCTTCAGCAACATAGAAGGATACAAGATGAACTCAAAAAACCCAGTAGCCCCCCTATAACAATAGACAAACAGGCTGAGAAGGGAATCAGAGATACATCACCCTTTACAATAGCCACAAATGATATAAAATACCTTGGGGTTACTCTAACTAAGAATGTGAAAGACCTATATGACAAGAACTTTAAGTCCCTGAAACAAGAAATTGAAGAAGATGTCAGAAAATGGAAAGATCTCCCATGCTCATGGATAGGCAGGATTAACATAGTAAAAATGACAATCTTACCAAAAGCAATCTACAGATTCAACAAAATCCCCATGAAATTACCAACACAATTCTTCACAGATCTGGAATGAATAATAATCAACTCCATATGGAAAAACAAAACACCCAAAATAGCCAAAAGAATTCTGTACAATTAAACAACCTTTGGAGGCATCAGGATCCCCGACCTCAAGCTCTACTATAGAGCTACTGTAATAAAAACAGCTTGCTACTGGCATAAAAACCTACATGTGGACCAATGGCATCGAATTGATGACCATGACATTAACCCGCACACCTATGAACAAATGATTTTTGACCAAGAAGCCAAAAAGGTACAAAGGGAAAAAGAAAGCATCTTCAACAAATGGTGCTGGCATAACTGGATGTCAATGTGTAGAAGGCTGCAAATAGATCCATATCTGTCACCATGTGCAAAACTTAAGTCCAAGTGGATCAAAGACCTCAACATAAATCCAGTTACTCTGAACCTGATAGTAGAGAAAGTAGGAAGTACTCTTGAACACATTGGCACCAGAGATCACTTTCTAAATAGAACACCAGTAGCACAGACACTGAGAGAAACAATCAATCAATGGGACCTGTTGAAACTGAGAAGCTTTTGTAGAGCAAAGGACACTGTCAACAAGACAAAGCAACAGCCTACAGAATGGAAAAAGTTCTTCACCAACCCCATATCTGACAAAGGGCTGATATCCAGAATATATAAAGAACTCAAGAAATTAGACATCAAAATGCCCAACAGTCCTAGTAAGAATTGGGCTATGGAACTAAACAGAGAATTCTCCACAGAGGAAGTTCAAGTGGCTGAACAACATTTAAGGAATTGCTCAACATCCCTAATTATCCAGGAAATGCAAATCAAAACGACTCTGGGATACCAGCATATACCTGTCAGAATGGATAAGATCAAAAGAACAGAAGACAGCTTATGCTGGAGAGGATGTGGAGCAAGGGGAACTCTCCTCCACTGCTGGTGGGAATGCAAGCTTGGAAAGCCACTTTGGAAATCAATATGGTGATTACTTAGAACACTGGGAATCCATTTCCCCCAAGACCCAGCTATAGCACTCTTGGGCATATACCCAAGGAATGCTCAATCATACCACAAGGGCATTTGCTCAGCTATGTTCATATCAGCCTTGTTTGTAATAGCCAGAACCTGGAAACAACCTAGATGCCCTTCAACTGAAGAATGGATAAAGAAAATATGGTACATATAAACAATGGAGTACTACTCAGCAGAGAAAAACAATGTCATCATGAGGTTTGCAGGCAAATGGATGGATCTAGAAGAAATCATCCTGAGTGAGGTAACCCAGACTCAGAAGAACAAACATGGTATGTACTCACTCATAGTTGATGTAAAACAAAGATGACTAGACTGCTACACAACTCCAGGGAGGCTACCTAGAAAACAGGACCCTAGGAAAGACACAGGGATCACCCAATGACAGAGAAATGGATGAGATCTACATGAAAAACCTGGATGACAGTGGGAGTAATGAAGGGCAAGATTTGAGGGAAAGAAAGCTTAGGGGAGCAGGAGATCCCAGCTGGATCAAGAACAGAAAGGGAGAAAGAAGAATAACACACCATGATAAATGAAGACCACATGAGAACATGAATAGGCAGAGTGCTCAAAAGGTCCCCAGAAATCCACAATGATACATCCACTGTAGACTGCTGGCAATGGTTGAGAGAAAGCCTGATCTGACCTAGTCTGGTGATAAGATGGCCTAACACCCTAACAGGTGTGCTGGAACTCTCATCCAATAACTGATGGAAGTGGATGCAGAGATCCTCAGCCAGGCCCCAGGTGGAGCTCCAGGTATCCAATTATCGATAAAGAGGAGGGACTGTGAGAGCATGAATTGTTGAGCCCAAGTTTGGAAAAAGCACAGGGACAAATAGCCAAACGAATGGAAGCACATGAATTATGAACCAAAGGCTGTGGAGCCCCCAGCTGGATCAGGACCTCTGGATAGGTGAGACAATTGAATAGCTTTAACTGTTTGGGAGGCATCCAGGCTGTGGGACCCGGACCTGTCCTTGGTGCATGAGCTGGCTATTTGGAACCTTGGGCTTACACAGGGACACTTTGCTCAGCCTGGAAGGAGGGGACTGGACCTGCCTGTATTGAATCCACCAGGTTTAAATGAATGCCCAGTGGACTCTTAGCCCTGGAGGAGATGGGAATGAGGGGAGAGAATGGGGGAAAGGTGGGGGTGGGTGCAGGAGGGGGAATGACAGGGGAACCCATGGCTGATTGTAAAATTGAAACACAAATATAATAATAAAAAAAGAAAAAGAAAAGAAAACAAGCTCCATCCATTTGCTGAATACAAGAAACACTCCTCAACTTCAAAGACAGACAGCACCTCAGAATAAAGGATGGAAAAAGACATTCCAATCAAATGGATTTAAGAAGCAAGCTAGTGTAGTTGTCCTAATATCAATGAAATAATCTATAACCTAAAATCAATTGAAAGAGATCAGGAAGAACACTACATATTTATCACAGGGAAAACCAGACAAAATGAAGTCTCAATTTTGAATATATATGCCCCAAATACAAGGGCACCAATATTCATAAAAGAAACATTACTAAAGCTTAAATCACACATCAAAGCCCATACACTAGTAGTGGGAGACTTCAACACCCCACTTTCACCAATGGACATGACTGCCAGACAGAATCTTAAGAGAGAAATAAGGGAAATAACAGAAATTATAACTCAAATAGACTTAATAGATATCTACAGAATATTCCACCCTAACACAAAAGAATATACCTTCTTTTCAGCACCCCATGGAACCTTCTCCAAAATCGGCCACATGCCTGGTCACAAAGCAAATCTCAATGGATAGAAAAAATTGAAATAACCTCCTGTGTCTTATCAGACCACCATAACTTAAAGTTATACTTCAACAACAACAAAAATTATACAAAGCCTACAATGTCATGGAAACTGAATAATGCCAATTGAATCAACAATGGGTCAAGGAAGGAAGGAAGGAAGGAAGGAAGGAAGGAAGGAAGGAAGGAAGGAAGAAAGAAAGAAAGAAAGACAGAAAAAAATAAATTAAAGTTTTCATAGAATTCAATGAAAACGAAAGTACAACATACCCAAACTTATGGGAAACCATGAAAGCGGTGCTAAAAGGAAAATTCATAGGTCTAAATGTCCACATTAAGAAGTTGGAAAAAATCTCACATAAGTGACTTAACAGCACAGCTGAAAGGTCTAGAACAAGAAGAAGCAAGCTCACCCAGGAGAATCAGATGCCAGTAAATTATCAAATTGAGGGCTGAAATCAATAAAATAGAAAGGAGAATAATACAAAGAATCAATGAAATAAAGAGTAGGTTCTTTGAGAAAATCAACAAGATAGATAAGCCCTTATCCAAATTAAACAAAAAGCAGTGAGAGAGCATCCAAATTAACAAAATCAGAAATGAAAAGGGGAACATAACAACACACAATGAGAAATCCAAGAAATAATCAGGTCATACTTCAAAAAACGTGTACTCCACAAAATTGGAAAATCTGAAAGAAATGGACCATTTTCTGGATAGGTACCCCATACCTAAGTTAAATCAAGACCATATAAACTATATAAATAGATCAATAACCCCTAGGGAAATAGAAGTGGTCATTAAAAGTCTCCCAACCAAAAGAAGCCCAGGACCAGATGGTTTCAGTGCAGAATTCGACCAGATTTTCAAAGAAGAGCTAATACCAATACTCTTCAAATTGTTCCACACCAGAGAAACAGAAGGAACATTACCAAACTCTTTTTATGAGGCTACAGTTACCCTGATACCCAAACCAAATAAAGATGCAACAAAGAAATGGAATTACAGACCTCATGAACATTGATGCAAAAATACTCAATAAAATATTGGCTAACTGAATCCAGGAACACATCAAAAAAATTATTCACCATGACCAAGTAGGCTTCATCCCAGGGATGCAAGGATGGTTCAATATATGAAAATCTGTCAGTGTAATACACAATATAATCAAACTGAAAGAGAAAAAACACATGAT
Source organism: Onychomys torridus (assembly GCF_903995425.1). Taxonomy (NCBI): domain Eukaryota; kingdom Metazoa; phylum Chordata; class Mammalia; order Rodentia; family Cricetidae; genus Onychomys; species Onychomys torridus. Next base: position 256,184 of record NW_023412695.1, read on the forward strand.
CACCTTGGATTCTAAAAGAGCCTTTGACAAAATCCAACATCCCTTCATGATAAAGGTTCTAGAGAGATCAGGAATACAAGGAACACACCTAAACATAATAAAGGCAATTTACACCAAGCCAACAACCAACATCAAATTAAATGGAGAGAAACTCAATGTGATTCCACTAAAATCAGGAACAAGACAAGGATATCCACTCTCCCCATACTTATTCAATATAGTACTTGAAGTTCTAACTAGAGCAATAAGACAACAAAAGGGGATCAAGGGAATACAAATTGAAAAGGAAAAAGTCAACTTTCATTATTTGCAGACAATATGATAGTATACATAAGTGACCCCAAAAATTCTACCTGGGAACTGCTACAGCTGATAAACTCATTCAGTAAGGTGGCAGGATACAAGATTAACTCAAAGAAATCAGTAGCCCTCCTATACACAAATGAAAAAGGGGCCGAGAAAGAAATCAGAGAAACATCACCCTTTACAATTGCCAAAAATAATATAAAATACCTTGGGAAACTCTAACTAAGCAAGTAAAAGACCTATATGATAAGAACTTTCAGTCTCTGAAGAAAGAAATCAAAGAAGATATCAGAAAATGAAAAGATCTCCTATGCTCATGGATAGTTAGAATCAACATAGTAAAAATAGCAATCTACCAAAAACAATCTACAGATTCAATGCAATCCCCATCAAAATACCAACACAATCCTTCATAGACTAGGTAAGAACAATTCTTAACTTCATATGGAAAACAAAAAAAACCTAGGATAGCTAAAATAATCCTGTATAATAAAGCAACCTCTGGAAATATCATGATCCCTGACCTCAAGCCCTACTATAGAGCTATAGTAATAAAAACAGCTTTGTACTGGCATAAAAACCAACATGTGAACCAATAGAAGTGAATTGAAGACCCTGACATTAATCCACACACCTATGAACATATGAATTTTGACAAAGAAACCAAAACTGTACCATGAAAAAAAAGAAAGCATCTTCAATCAATGGTGCTGGCATACCTGGATGTCAACATGTAGAATATTGCAAATAAAGCTATATCTGCTACAATGCACAAACTCAAGTCCAAGTGGATCAAAGACCTCAACATAAATCCAGTTACACTGAACTTGAGAGAAGAGAAAGTAGGAAGTAGTCTGGAATGAATTGGCACAGGAGACCACTTCCTAAATATAACACCAGTAGCACAGACACTGAGACTGACAATTAATAAATGGAACCTCCTGAAACTGAGAAGCTTTTATAGAGCAAAGGACATGGTCAATAACACAAAACAACAGCCTACAGAATGGGAAAAGATCTTCACCAACCCCATATCTGACAGAGGGCTGATCTCTAAAATATATAAAGAATTCAAAAGCTAGACTTCAAAATACTGAACAATCCAATTTAAAAAATGGTCTACAGAGCTTAACAGAGAATTCTCAATAGAGAATCTCAAATGGCTGAAAAACATTTAAGGAATTGTTCAATATCCTTAGTCATCAGGGAAATGCAAATCAAAACAACTCTGAGATACCATCTAATACCTGTCAGAATGGCTAAGATCAAAAACACTGAAGACAGCTTATGTTGGAGAGGATGTGGAAAAGGGGGAACACTCCTCCACTGTTGATGGGAATGTAAACTTGTACAGCCACTCTAAAAATCAGTATGGAAGTTTCTCAGAAAATTAGGAATAAGTCTTCCACAAGACCCAGTTATACCACTCTTGGGCATATACCCAAGGAATACTCAATCTTACCACAAAGACACATGCTCAACTTTATTCATATCAACACTATTTGTAATAGACAGCACCTGGAAACAACCTAGTTGCCCCGTAACTGAAGAATGGATAAAGAAAATATGGCACATATACACAATGGAGTACTACTCAGCAGTAAAAAACAGTGATATCATAAAATTTTCAGGCAAATGGATGGATCTAGAAAATAATCATTTTGAGTGAGATAACCCAGACTCAGCAGGACAAACATAACATGTACTCACACATAAGTGAATACTAAATGGCAGGGAAGTGATGGCCAGACTGCAACCCTCAACTCCAGAGAGGCTAGCTAGCAGGAAAAGACCCTAGGATGGACACATGGATGAGCCTGTGAAGGAGAAGTGGATGAGATCTACATGAATGGACTGTGTTTGGGGGGTTGGCAGAGGGCGAGGATTGGGGAATAAGAACATAGGACAATGGGAGGGTCCGGAACAGGGACAGAGTGGGAGGGCAGGGAAGAAGATATGGTGGGGAGGCTCTCAGGAATCCACAAGGTTGATCCCACCTTGGTCTGCTGGCAGTGGTCCAGAGGGTGCCTGGACCAGTCTACTTTGTTGACCAGCCTACCAAGTAACCTAGCTGTCATCATAGACCCTTTGTCCAGTGACAGATGGAGGCAGATACAGAGATCCATGGCTAGGCATGAGGGTTAGCTCTAGGAATCCAATTGATGAGAGAACAAACAGATACTGCAGGCAGGGGACATCAAGATCATGATGGGGGGACATGCAGAGATGGCCGGCCACACTACTGGAAGCATATGAACTGTGGACTGGTGACTGTGGAGCCCCCTGGGAGTGGACTAGGCCCTCTGGATATGGAAGACTGTTGTTTGGCCTGAATTGTTTGGGGACACCCAGGCAGGGGTGTCGGGATCTGTCCCTGGTCTATGGGCAGGCTTCTGGAATCTGGTGCCTGTGGTATGACACCTTGCACAGCCTTGGTGCAATGGGAAGGGGCTTGGACCTGCCTAGGTCCAGTGTGCTGAGCTGTGCTGACTCCTCATGGGAGACCTCAATTTGGGGGATGTGGGGATGTGGAGTAGCATGGGAGAAAGGGCTGGGGGTGGGAGGAGGGAGGAGGGGGGTCTGTGGATGGCAAGTGAAGTGAGGAGAAAAATTCTTAATAAAGAAAAATAAAAAAACAATTATTTGATGTTTTGCATTTTTGGTAATTCAGGTTGTAATTATTTAATCAGATCTTTCAATTATTTTATATTGAACTATTATTTACTTTGTCATTTAAACTTAGATATTTTGATTGTATTCCTCTATGTTTTCATAATTCAAAGAAAAGCTGAGAGAGGTAACAGGACTTACAGTATAGTATGAATTTTAAAAGTTACTAAGTAAGCTATAGAATTAAATTCATTATACTGCCATAAATATCCTTAGATAAATAAATAATCTGGTATTTTGTGAATTAAAAAAAGAAAGCACGTATATTTTCATAAGCTGTTGAAAAGAAATGAAAGAAAGAAAGAGACAGAGACACACAGAGAGAAAGACAGGATGAAGAGGAATAGTCAAAGGGAAGGAGAGGAGAAAAAAGGAAGCAAGAAAGCAAAGAGAAAAGTTGTACAATAAGAAAAGGAAGTCATACCAGGCATGGGTGACACACACCTTTAATTCCAGCACTTGGGATGCAGAGCTAGGTGGATCTCTCTGAGTTCTAGGCCAGCCTGGACTACAGAGCAAGTTCCAGAAAGGCACAAAGCTACACAGAGAAACCTTGTCTGAACAACCAAAAACAAGAAAAAAGAAAATAAGAAAAGGAAGTCAGGAAGGAAGGAGAAGAAAAAATAAAGAAAAAGTGAGAGTGGGAAGAAGAGACAGAATTAAGAAAGGAAGAAATTGGTTTCGTTTTAGATTTTTAGTTAAATGGCAGCTATTGTCTGTACACAACCCTAGTGGAATCACAGTTTGAGACCATGTTTCCACACAAACATCATCCTATACTTGTGAACTGTGATGCTGACTGGGTGAGAATTCACTGAAATGTTCTCAGAACAACATCACAAACATATTCATTATTTGTGATTTCACTGATGCAACAGTTGATCATACAATTAGAAAATATGACATCAAGATACCCACTATCCAACTGGGATCATGTGAAAAGTCAACATTCCTGGAAGATTTTTAAAGCTCTGCCCAACTGGTATACTTACTGAGAAGCCATGAACTTTCCCAGGAAGATGTTGCCAGAGGACCCTGCTGCCACATCTGTGCAGATGGAAAACAATACACTTTTTGTCAAGATGTTTCATCCTCAGAGTCGATATGGCCTTTGAGACTCCTTGAATGACAATGACTAAGACTCATCTGTACTATGTTCTTGAGATTTGAGTATCCAACTCCATTCAGTGTAGTGTGGAAAGAGTCAATGTTAAAATATAAAAAAAAAAAGTGAGCAACATCCACCATATTGTGAGACTACTCCTTTGCTCAAACCTGTGCATCTCTCTGTCCAATTCAGGAAATGATTGATTGTCTTCACAGCCATAGCATTCTGCACAAGAAAGTACCCTGTGTTCACATTGGTCATATCCAATGAAACACTATTGACACTTTTAAATATTCACTTCGGTTTGTTTAATAAGATTTAATTGTATATTGGAAATTATATTTTCCAATATACAATATAAGATTTAACCTTTATTGTATGCATAAAATTCTGTATCATTTCAGCCCTGCAGCCTTATTTACCTGATCATGTCTCATGCTGTGGATCAACACAGACCTAACAACAATACCAGTACTGAGATCTCATGACTCTGATTCCTTTCTTAACTCAACAGTGAACACTGTCCTTCTCCCTTCAGTAAATTGGACAACAAAAGCTCTGTTTCATGTGTACAACTCCCTCAATCATGCCTGAATATCTTCTATGATGTTTTAGTCCCTTATAGTCACTGAAATATCAGCCAAAAATAACAACATGTACTATAACACATTAGATCCTGTCAATCAGGGACTTATTTAAATTGACACATGTGCATCCTTTGTTTGAGGGGAAGTGGTAAACTTCACTCCTTAATTTCTCTGCTTCTGAAGATCTCACACTGATCCCATCAGATCCATTTTCAGTGATTTCATGAGCCAGGTTAGGAGAGACTACTTCTTCCCTTGTTCTAAAGACATGCAATGTAGGAAGTTCAGATAGAGTATTTCCTAATTTCCCTAATACCCGGTACTGAGAAAGAACCTATTTCCATAATCAAACCTAGATCTTTTGTTCTCTGTGGATTACAAGTTAAAATTCATTGTTGTTTTCTACTGGTGTGTGTGTGTGTGTGTGTGTGTGTGTGTGTGTGTGTGTGTGTGTGTGTGTTCCTCCTCTTGAATCCTAAAAATTATAAGAAATGGCAGATTTAACTTTCAATAGTTAAGTGTATAAAAGCCCATAAGAAGAAACAATACATGAGTCACAGCTTTCCTGTCATTTTAACTCAATTTTTTTGACATTTATAACTGTCTGTTGTGGACAGTAGCATTATTTCCACTGTCAATACCTGTCCATACAAACAGAAATGATAAGTGACACGTTCGATCCAAAAGCTGCATGAGTCAGGGTAGATAATGGAAGGTCTTTCAAATGGCTAGCATGATTCAAACACAGTCACCTAAGTCCTTGAGTGTAAAGCAACGAGATACATTTGCAACACACTCCAATCTTAAATGCACTTTGTATTCCCACTTGCTATCCTGTTCACTTTGTTGACATTTATTGAATGACTTTGGTTGTAAAAAGTTTTCATTTTAGGGGACTAGAGAGAAGGCACTGTGGTAAGGAATATTTGCAGCTGTGTGAGAACAGCTGGGTTAGTCCCTAGCACCCACCTGGTGGCTCATAACTGTTTGTAATTCTAGTTCAAAGAGGATCTAACAACAGATTCTCTCCTCTGGAGGCACTGACATCTCATGATGCACATATATGCATGCAGGAAAGATGTTAAGATTCACAAAACAAAGATAGATAAACATAAAATCTTTTTAAAATTAAGTTTTCATTTTTAAACAGAGATATTTTCATAGGCAAATGTCAAGTACAAATAAGACTTTAGAGATTTGACTAAAATGCAGTATCCTCTAAGTACAGTCTGTCATGACAGAAAAACTGTTATTTCCCAATTTGATTTCACAGCACAAGAAGGACCTGTTATTTATGATGCCACCAGACATTTCTTTTCATTGCAGGAATAAAGGCTAAAGTGATAAGTATAGATGAATTACTAATGCCATTACCTTTCAAAGTATGCATCATAAAACCACTAATATGATCTGAAATAGCTTAAGAAGAAAATTAATATAATATTGCATTTCAAATTCTGCATACTTACTACTGTTTTAAAATTCATAATACACTCAAATAAAGGCAATGCACATGAGATATGTGAAAATGAAACTGAAGAATTCGAAAAACGTTAACTTTGTCCAAACTAAAATAAAGAACTAAGTGTGAATACAAATATAGCTGATGAGTAAAGCCCTGCCCTGCCATCCATAACTCCATGTGCTCTATTAGCAACAATGATAATCAGTAAGGGAAGGCATGTGATCAGTTTGTACTCATCTTTAGATTATTTTTGAAACAGGATAGATAACTCAAGCCAAAGTAAAACAGGGAGGTTTCAACCAAGTCATTTTACCTCTTGTCATTCAATACAGACTGAGGTACTGCCTGTCTAACTCATATATGTAATGTTACATAAGAATATCTTATACTCAAGATAAAGATTTACATCTACATCTTCCAGGATTGTTTGTGTCCTATATATCCATGAAAATGTTTACTATAGTTATGAAAGTATAGTAATAATAGTAATCATACTACAAACTATAATCATACTTCAGCTATAAAAATACTGGAAAACATAGCCTACATATCAAGTAAGGTAAGATGAATTATCACATTGACTCTTTACCACAATTCTTCGACACCTTTATAGGCTGACAGCATTATGCTGGTGTTACCCACAGTCACCCTCTGTCAGAGACTCTGTCCCACAGATCTGTTTCTATACAAGATTCCCATTACTAGACATCAGCTACTAAAAAAGCCTCTCCTCTTTGCTGGCTCTGCTGCTCAAACTAAAATACAAAGTATTCTCCTGGCTTCTTACCTCTACATGATGATGTGTACAATGGGCAGATCCAGACTCATTAATAAGGAGCACTGTGTGAGTCATCTGAGGTAGAAGTTTTGTCTCTATGAACTCACCTCCCCCAAGAACTGTAATTTTCATTTCACCTGCAGTGGCAATAACAGAGCTGGCTTAGAGAGACAAAATAATTCCTCAAACTTTTTCCAATTACTAATTAACAAGGATACTTAGGAGTTTCTAGTGAATATCTCCAAATTGACTAGTTGTTTTGAAGAGCCATTAAGTTGTCATGATACCTGAAGGCTGGCAAGGGTCCTCTGAAAAGTGCTAGAAAGTCAGGTCAGGAGGTTTGTGAGAAAGTTAGAAAAGTATCTATGTCCCATTGGATTTCAGGATTTAGTAATTTTTTCCTAGACAGATCAACTTAGATTTTATGATCTACATAATTTCTACTTAAATGTTTGAGTATTTCATTCATGCATATGTGGTTATGTCAAGTGTACCTGCCATTATCTCCTTTCCAATTCCTTTCTTTTCTCACACCACAATTCCCTCAAATTTCATACACTTAGTTGAGAGAGAAAGAAAGAACAAAAATAAAGAAAGGAAGAAAGAAAGAGAGAGAGAAAAAGAAAGGAAGGAAGAGGAAGGAAGGAAGAAAGAAAGGAAGGAAGGAAGGAAGGAAGGAAGGAAGGAAGGAAGGAAGGAAGGAAAAGAACGGAAGGGAAAGGAAATGAAGGGAAGGGAAGAGAAGGGAAGGGACAGGAAGGAAGAAAAGAGACTGATAACTGATCCTAACATGTGCTTAGTGCATGGGCATCTATGAAAGCAAGGTTAGCCTCTTTCTAAATGGCAGAATTCTTAAAGAATTCTGACACTTCCTCTCCCAGAAGCCAGAAGTGCCCAACAGCTCTTCAGGCAGGAGTAGGACCTCCTGACAACATGCTTTATGCTTGGATTTTGTCTTCTAGACCTTGTGCAGGTTTTGTGTGTACAGTAATAACAAGTCAATTCCCATTTACAAGTTCTATATTCTGTCTGGACAAAACTCATTTCCTTGGAATCATCTGCCACCTCCTATTCTTATACTCTTTCTGCCTCTTCTTCCATGAAGATTCCTGAGTCTTAAGAGGAAGAGTGTGCTATGGACATCCCATTTTATCCCTGGTAACACTAGGGTCTGTTATTCCCTGTAGCTTGAATGATTGTGAGCTTCTGTGTTAATAATTATTAATGCAAAAGAGAATGCTTTTCTGGTTGATGGATACATTGGCCCTCCAGCTTAAAAGTATGAGATTGAAGGTGTTTGTTACTATGTCAACTTAGCAAAATATTAGTATTAGTTTCTAACCCAGAGAATCTATACTCTCTAGCCATGTATTCTTCTCCCTGATAATGATGCCAGGCAGGGGTATCATCTTGTGAACTCAGCCTTCAAACACTTCATGAAGCAATTTATCACAAACATGGTGATCATGAGACTATTGCACCACATTTGTTGTTGGTGTTGCTCTCAAGGTTCATAGCTCCATAATATTTATAATTATGTCTAATACAGTGAACATTACCTAGTAGAGATGGAGCTTGCACCATTCATTCTGCATGTTCTTTCACTCAAGTATATGATATCTTTACCAATAGGGTCTTACAATCTAGGGATGAAAAATTCATAAATGTTATAGCTATTCACAATGTTCTTGGTTTTCCTCAATCTATTTCTTAACTTTCAAGCACCTAACCTGGCCCTTTTTAGAGTATTGGCAGAAGAACATAGTTAGGGTATCTGAGGAAACTATCTAAAGAAGTGGGACTAAACGGGGAAACATAATGTCACAATTGTTCTTGACTATTAAAGAGGTGTCATATGTGATTATGCTGTGAAATATTTGTTCAATGATGCAGAGATATATCAAATTCTCTTCTTTTGTATTTGTTTAATTCTGTGAAGCTGTGTTACTTTGCCTGTCTGAAAATTATAGTCACTCCCTTAACATGCACACTCACACAGACATACATAAATATTCTCAATATATAAATACAACCTGCTTAGTCTATACAGTGTACGTGTATGTATATAATTTCAGTGATGAGATTTTGGTATTTGATGACCTATTCAGTGGCTCTTCCCTGGGAAAGACGATTACCCACAATCTCAGCATTCTTTGGTCTTCCATAGTTCTCTGTCTACGGGTGGGGACTCAAAAGATTTGGCCCTGTGTCACCATGTCTATCAATAACATACTTATTTATATCTTTTTTTTGCTGGAGCTGAGGACAGAACCCAGGGCCTTGTGCTTGCTAGGCAAGCAATCTACCACTGAGCTAAATCCCCAACCCGACTTATTTATATCTTATTTAGGAAGCCACATTAATGATACTTCATGGGTATAGCCTCTATAACATTAGTTGAACCTGCTTTTACAGGGCCAATTTCCTGTTCCTCTGGCTCTTGCAATGTTTTCAACCTCTCTTCCACTGTAATCCAGGAGCCTATAGTTCTGTTCTGTTTAGATGAATCAAATGGGTCTGAGCACCACAAGGTCTCTTGTTCTCTTCAATTTGATTTGATGTCTGTAGATGTAACCATCTTGTTAAATAAGAAACACAGAGCCAATTGCAGAGTTAAAAGCCAAGAGGTCAGAGCAATAGCTGAGAGCTGAAAACCTTACCCTTCACTTGTAGGCAGAGTTTTCCTGACTGGCCCACAGTCAGGACAAATCTTTCTTACCCGCCAGTCCCACAGTCCCTCAGACCCAACCAAGTAAGCACACAGAGACTTATATTGTTTATAAACTGTATGGCCATGGTAGGCTTCTTGTTATCTACTTTTTTCTATCTTAAATTAACCCATTTTTATTAATCTATACTTTGCCATGTGGCTCATGGCTTACCAGTACCTTATATCTTTCTTGTCATGGTGGTGGCTGGCAGTGTCTCTCCTGACCCAGCCTTCACTTCCCAGAATTCTACTCCTCCTTGTCCCACCTACCCTATCCTTCTTGCCTGGCTACTGGCCAATCAGCACTTTATTTATTTTAACCAATCACATTAACACACTTGACATACAGAACATCCCACAGCATTCACTGCTGCTGCTGTCTTTCCTCTCCACAAGAGGCCTACTTCCTGCATCCTGTCTTTTATATAGACTTTCTGTTCTGCCTTCTCATTGGTTGTAAACACAGCCACATGATCTCCTTGTCACTGCCAGTATATACAGACCTCCAGGTCTTCTATGGTTAGTATTGAGATTAAAGGTGTGTGTATCCATACTGGCTGTATCCTTAAACACACAGAAATCCTGCCTAGCTCTGCCTCCCAAGTGCTGGGATTAAAGGTGTGCAACTACCACTGCCCAGCTTCTGCTATAGCTTGCTCTGAACCCAAGGCAACTTTATTAACATACAAATAAAATCATATTTCAGTACAAATAAAATATCACCATAGATGTCCTTCTCTATAATGGTCTCCATCTCTTGAAAAACACATTTCCAGGATAAGGGGTGAGACCTATACCTTTCTGTAGTTTAACAACAAATATTTATGGTGTGATTAGAATCCTAACATAGAATGTGGAGTCTAGCTCCAAGACTACAAGGTTAAGAGAAAAAAAAATCTACAGTGTAGCGAAATGAAACTTAGGACTTCCCCTATTTTCTTTTTTAATATGAGGGAATAAATTCACACAGGAGATGTTCTGGTCATGATCTTTATTATTCTGTTTCAGTGTTTCTTCACAATTTATGTACACAATGAACTGCAACTTTAGGCAGCAAAAAAAAGGGTTACAGAAAACTCTTCTCAGAGTCACAAAGCATTCCTTCTATAAGCAATAACTGACGCAGGCAGCGTACACTTGTCAGCTGTTGATAGTTGGTGGCTGCAGCTGTGTTTGTAAAAAACAAGTGTGGTTTTAGCAACACATTATCTTCCTAAAGAGATTAGCCTAAGGGGTGACAAGTGGAGAAGGCTAAGCTATTGAGAGATGTAAAGAAAAAGTAGAGAAATTGCTGGGCTGTAGTGGTTCATGCCTTTAATCCCAGAAATCGGGAGGCAGAGCTAGGCAGATCTCTGTGACTTCCAGTCCAGCCCAATCTAAATAGCAAGATCCAGGACAGACACCAAAGATACACAGAGAAACTCTGTCTCAAAAAACCAAAGAGAGAGAGAGAAAGTGACAAAGAGAGAGAGATTGTGTACTATTCTACATTTCTTAAGTTTATTTGACATTATAGACCAACATTTTGTGGCAAAGCTGTCAGTTCCCTGCAGCTTCCAGCAGAGGAGAACAGCTGCAGCCCCTTGTCTGGGAGCCACTTGCAAATAACCGATGGGTGGAGTAACATCTATAGGTAAACATGATGACCTGTGTAAGTCAGAAGGGGAAGCAAGAAGCACAGTTTCACAACAGCACTTTCACCAAAGGCTGGCTGGCAGAGAAAAAAAAAATCTTAGATCTAAAAATACAATTTCTCTCCTGCAGCCTCAGCATGGAGAGAACCTTGTAACTTTTTTGGTTCGAGACTATGAAGCCAGGCCATCTCCCTGTAGTTCTGGCTGTCTGTGTAGCCTTTCTCACTAAACTAGGCATAAAACTGAGTCCTTTCTGGACTAGGTATAATTGATTAGCTAGTTAATTGCCTGTTATCCACATAAAAGCCATGACTGGAAGTAAGCAGTTAGTAAACTGAGATTATAATCTAGGACCAAACACTAAGGTTAGAAAGTTCATACAAAATGATGATTATTACAAGATCAGTGCAATAAGTACTGGATCCCTTTATGAGCTGTTGCCAGGGGAAGCATAGGGCATATTAGGCCACTTTATTATCTGAAAGACTTTAATCAACAAATCCAGACACTTCCTAATTTCATCTTTGAATTTAACCTGTGAAAGTCCCACTTGTGATCTAACCACAGAGATACTTCATCTGTCCTGGTTTGCCCTGTCAGCATAGATAATTATAAAGAACAGGATTCTAAGATTCTTATCATAGTGTAGATCAGTAGCATAAGCATGAAATGTTGTTATATTTAACAGATTAAAACAATGTAAAGAGAAGTCATCCTTCTGTCAATACACAAGAATGACAGTGCCCAAAGAATGAGAATAACCATGCCAAGGTTATGAAACAAGTCCAACAGCTGTTTTAGAGGAGAACCATCACACAAGAGAACCAGAGACAGAAGCAGTCAGAATTTAGAGGCAATGTTCCTCATAGGGCCTGTCTATGAGTCTCCTCTATCAGATAGGTTGTCATCTGGTGGGTTGGCCTTGTAATTGTCAGCTGTTATCTATTGGACCTTCTTGAGAACCCCATCAGGATTCATGCTAGTTTAGTAAAGTACAGTAGTAGATTCTCCTTAAATTCATGACTCCACTACTTCTGAGTAGTTGGCTAGGTTTCCAGCACCAGGCATTTTCCCTGTCTAAAGGAGAAATATTTCCAAATTCTTTTTATGCAGCCATTATTAGCCTGAATCCATACACACAATCTAACAAAAATGTGATATATATGTATACATATATATGAAAATTTATTATATACATATAATAGATTTAGACATACATGATAGATTTTCTCTTCTATCACTAACTATGAGAAAGTTATGTTGCTTGTAGGGAAATGTATGCAAAGAGACAGTTTCATGAAGAGAATAAATGCAGTCATAGAAAATCAGAGAATTATACTAAGTGAATAAGCTAGTTATTGGAAAAAAACTGTTACAGGCATGGTGTGGTGGTAGCACATCTTTAGTCCCAGCACTCAGGAGGCAAGGCTGACAGATCTGTGAGTTCTAGATCAACTTTGTCTATATAGTGGGTTCCAGGAGAGTTAGCACTATGTAGCGAAATCCTATCTCAAAAAATTAAATTAAATTAAAAAGAATGAAATAAAAAGGAAAGAAAAGAAAAAAAGAAAAGGCAGTTACATATATTTTTGTTTATGGTTCATACATGTTAAAAAAAAGTACATAAATTATGAATGTATATACATTGTATAAATAAATGAGAAAACCTGCCAAGGGGGACAATGAGAACAGAGAGAAAGAGCAAGAAGAAAAGGCAGGCTGAAGAATATGAGAGAAATATGCTCAGTTAAATGTATTATTGCATAAAAACACCTATTGTGATACTGGTTCATGTTCAATAAACCTTCACAATGAAAATCCAAACAATAGGATAAAATGATGTTTGATCCTTCAGCCTAGCAATAATCTGGTCTGAAGGGTGTTTTCTGACTTTTCCTCATTTTGATACTGTGACAACTTTTGTCTTCATTCCTCAATCATTTTTCTTTGTGGTTAAAATGTCTGCTACTGAATCTGGAGATATAGCTCAGTTGGCTGTCTGTTACCCCAGCAAACATGAAGGCCTGCATTTGATCTCTCACACCTCATAAATACATGTAGTGCCACATGCATGTAATCCTATAGCACTTACAAGATAAAGGCAAGACATTTAAGGTCATCCTCTGGTACATAGCTTCAGATCAGCCTGGGCTACATGAGACTGTGTCGCAAAAAGAATATGAAAAGAAGGAATGGGAGGAGAACCAGAAAAGAAATAAAATGAAATGAAATGACAAAAATCTAATTTTGAGAGTATGTGCTCTATTTTTGGAGCTCTTGCTTAAGTATAGCTCCCATTGTTTCCTCTCACTGGGAACTTGCTCCCAAGTCTTACATTGAACTCGGAACTTTATCGTCATTCCTCGCTATAATATTTCCAATTCACCATTGCCACTAGAGTAGATTTTTGACTGTTATTCTATAGTTTACAGTTGTTATCATGTCTCATCATCTTATTCCCCATACATAGTAGCCAGTTGTAGTCTCACAGAAGATGTCTGCACCAGTCTTTCAGATTAAAAAGGAATAGGTGTAGATCTAAATGCCCTCAATCCCTTGGTCTTCCATGATCGTCCTCTTCAGAATTTGCAACTGTCTTCTACAGTGTCAGACTCTTCCTCTTTCCATTTTCAAGTGTTGGAAATTGATGCTAGCTTCTTCTTTACACTGGGCATGAGTTCTAGCACTAAGTTTTGATTCCTTTTTAAGAGATTTAAAGCCACATGTGTAGGTTTGGTAACTAGCTAGCAGTGTTATTTGAGACTGTGGAAACTTCAAAAGGTAGTCTAGTAGTCGGAACTTGAACCATTTAGGATGATTGAGAAGACATTGGGATCCTGGCCACATTCTCTGTCCTCTCTTTCCTAGAAGACAAGGAGTGCACAGGTTTTCTCTTCCCCCACCATTTACTGTCTCACTGCAGTCCCAGAAATCAATGGAGGCAAATTCTTGTCCATTGAAAACTTTTTTTTTTTTCATTTTTTGAGACAGGGTTTCTCTGTGTAGCTTTGCACATTTCCTGGATCTCACTCTGTAGACCAGGCTGGCCTCAAACTCACAGAGATCTGCCTTGCTCTGCCTCCCGAGTGCTGGGATTAAAGGCGTGTGCCACCACCACTCAGCCATTGAAAACTTTTAATTCACATATTATGATGTGGCTTAAAGGTGACTGATGGGAACTCCAACCATGTCCCCATAGTTGCACATGCCCCGAGGGGACACTTAGTCATTTCCACCTAGTCATTTCTGGATCAAAGTAACCATGTGCTGCATGGTCACATCACCTCATGATGGGTGACCATGTGGTCAATAAGCAAGTATAGAGTAGTCACATTGGCCTGTGTGCACATATGCAGTGTAGTCTTTAAAAGGCCTGGAAGGAGGGGACTGGACCTGACTGTTCTGAATCCACCAGGTTTAAATGAATCCCCAGGAGAGTCTTGGCCCTGGAGGAGATGGGAATGGAGGGGAGGGGATGGTGAGAAGGCGGGGGTGGGAGCGGGAGGGGGAGGACAGGGGAACCCATGGCTGATGTATTAATTAATTAATTAATTAATTAAAAAACTGATACAAGTAAACCTGGAAAAAAAAATGCTGGTCCCATCAACCCATCCACCCCCGCCTCCCTTCTCACACATGTGTCCTTCTGCAGGCTTAATCATGTCTATCCCTTCCTCCTTGTCTTAATAAGACTCTTGTTAGTCGATATTCTGTCACTTTTCATGATTTTTCCTCGCAGGGTAAGAATACCGCTAAAAAACCATCAGTGGTGCTGTGCAAAACAGGCACTTCTGGCACTTTGTGCCTGGGAACCTGTACCAGGGGAATCTGTTCTATCCATGACAGCCCACTGTCCATTTGCCTGGCCACTGGATCCTGCACACACCACCAGCTACTTCAATTGGTGAGTTCCCCAGTTTTCAGCCAGTGTAAACTGTCTCCTGGATCTGTGGGGATGACTGCTGGCAGTCCAGTGCCCCACTAGTGTCTCTGAGACTGGGAGTACCCCAGACTACAGTCTTCACTGGCTACAGTTGGTCCCTATCACAGGCAAAAATTTCTAGCTGTCTCCCACATCTGCAGTTTGATATATAATTTCAAGGTCAGACTCCCATCTTCAGGTGTGTCTTCAGGCTGTGTAAGGCTGACACATTTTTCTGGCTTGACAAAGCAGTAAATGCTGTCAGACTCACAGGGAGTCCCCGAGTTCATACACCTTAGACCCCTGCCTTATGTCTGATGAGATGTCTGGCAGCCTGGGCCTGATAAAGATCCATCTTTGCATCCAGGCTGTAGGACCAGGACCTGTCCTTAGTGCATGAGTTGGCTGTTTGGAATCTTGGGCTTACACAGGGACACTTTGCTCAGCCTGGAAGGAGGGGAATGGACCTGCCTGTACTGAATTCACCAGGTTTAAATGAATCCCCAGTGGAGTCTTGGCCCTGGAGGAGATGGGAATGGAGGGGAGGGGATAGGAGGGAGGGAGGGGAGGGAGTGAGAGGGGGGAGGACAGGGGAACCCATGGCTGATGTGTAAAATTAAAACACAAATATAATAATAAAAAAAAGATCCATCTTTGGCCTTAGGGATTCCTGGGACCTTAGCTTGGGATCACATTCGTTTTGTGTATGTGTGTGTGTGTGTGTGTGTGTGTGTGTGTGTGTGTGTGTGTGTGTTGTTTTGTTGTTGTTGTTGTTGTTTTGCCTCTCTACTGCAGACATGGGAAATAAGCCTTCCAATCCCATCAGTCCCACCTCTCCACTAGGATGCCTTCCCGGAGCTTTAAAACCTCTCAGCTTAGCCTTGCTTAATGATTGTTAAGCTTGTCCATCTCTACTAAGAGATGGCCCAAATATGCCTAGAAAAATCACACACACACCCACACAAAAAAAATGGCCACTGAGTGGTTCCTTAGACCCCAATATTTTATGGGAATTATCTAACTTCTGCCAGTGAACAGGTAAATGGGAAAAATTGCCTTAAATTGTAGCTTTTTTCTACCTGAAACTTCTCTTCTTGATTCCTTCTCTCCTGCCAATATGCTCTTAGCTATGCCTGAACCAGATGAATCTCTGACTCCAGAACCTCTCATGCTAGATCCTGGAAATGAATTGGACTTTCTGTTCCCATTCCTGCCCTCAGGCCATCTGTCCCTTTGGCTCTTTCTCTGGCTTCCTCCTCCTCTTCAACATCAGGCATTCCCAAAGGCTCAGCTCTGGCTCCAACTTTTTCAACTCCTGCTACCAGCTCTTGGACTGCTAAAGGGTCTGACCCCAGTCATTCAAACCTGCCAACCATTCTCCCTTTGCAAGAGGTGGCCAGAGTGGATGGACTACTTAACTTCCATGTCCCATTCTCTCTCACAGAACTCTCTCAGACAGAAAAGAAACTGGGTTCTTATACCTCTAATTCTGCTTCCTTTATTAAACAATTTCAATGCATTACCCAATTTTATAGTCCAACTTTTCATTTTATATATATATAAAATGTATGTATGTGTATATATATATATATATATATATATATATATATATATATATATATATATATATATGATGCTTGCTAATAATCTACTTCCTGAGGAGCACAGGGGGCTTTGGGAGTGGGCTAGAACATATGAAAATGAGGTTCACCAAACTAACCCCGCACACCCTCCAAGGGCTGAGGAAGTTCCTGGTCAGGACCCACATTGGGATTATAACACCCAGAGGAGGTCTCTAGCCAGGGATAGGTTTATTACCTGCCTTCTGGCAGGCCTCCATAAGGCTGCCCTAAAACCAGTAAACTATGAAAAGCTAAAAGTGATAATTCAAGAAAGGAAAAAAATCTGTCTCTTTTCTTAGAACGGCTTACTAAGGTTCTCCTTCATTATACTAACATAGATCCTGAGGGCAGGCAGATCCTCATGACCCACTTTGTCTCACAGAGCTTTCCCAACATAAGTGTGAAACTTAAATGCTTGGAGAGAGGCCCTCTGATCCCACAGGCAGAAGTGTTGGCGGTGGCATTTAAGGTATACACAGAAGAGATGAAAAAGCACAAAAAAAGGAACTGCCAGATGCTGGCACATGCTGTCCAGCTGGCTCCCTGAAAGCTGCCAGGTCCCTGTTTCAAGTTCAAAAAAGACAATCATTGGGCCCAGATTTGCACCACCACCCCATGGGGGCGGGGGGGAGGGGAGGGGCACTGATAGGGCCTTGCCCAAAATGCTGCGAAAATGGCCACTGGTCAGATGACTGTCCTAATGCACCTAGCAGCATGGGAATGCAAGACCAGGACCACCCTCTGGCTCACTTCCTAGGCTTGGCTTTTAATGATGACTGACACTGCCCAGGTCCCATCCCAGCCACTCCCATCTCACACAGGGAACCCAGGGTAGCAATAATAATAACAGGGTGACCCATCTCCTTCCTTCTGGACACCAGAACTACCTACTCAGTCCTGAAGAAGTATTAGGGCCCTATTTCTTCTTCTTGTCTCCCTATTGTTGGAGTGGTGGGATAGCCATACCTACTTCATCAGACACCATCACTTAATTGTATTTTCAGAGGCATCCCTCTTACACACACATTCTTAGTGGTGTCAACCTGACCTGTGTCTCTAATGGGAAGGGATTTTCTAGCTAAGGTAGGAGCATCCATTTCATTTGTTCCCCACATTCACCTCACCCAAGACTCACCAGCAGCTCCTCTTCTTCTCCTATGCACCCTCACTACTAACGCTAACAGTTTCTTTGCTTGCCAGCCTCTCAGGTAGACCCAAAAGTCTGGGACACCAAGAACTCTTCTATAACAAGGCACCATCCACCTATTATTATCCAGTTACAGAAACCTACCAGATATACCACCCAAGCTCAATACCCGCTCGCACCCCAGAGCCTAAGAGCACTTAAGCCAGTCATTCCTGACATTCTCAGGAAAAAACTGCTCTGCCAACCTCTTCGCTTTTTAACACCCCCATATTTGCAGTTAAAAAGTCTAATGGAACTTACTGCCTGGTTCAAGACCTCCAGCTCATTAATTTTGCAGTGGTCCCTCTCCATCCAAGGGTAGCCTAACCCTTATACTCTCCTGTGCACTGTCCCTTCAGGAACCTCTCACTTCTCAGTTCTAGACCTCAAGGATGCCTTCTTTTCTATTCCTCTCAGTCCTCAGTCTCTAAATATTTTTTACTTTCACCTAGACTGACCCTGACACTCATCTGTCCACACAGCTGACCTGGATTGTTTGGCCACAAGGATTCAAGGACAGTCCATACCTATTTGGTCAGGCTCTGGCCTCTGACTTGCTTTCTCTGTCTCTTCCTGAATCTAAAGTAATAAAGTATGTAGATGACATTCTACTCTGCAACCTGTCCTTACAAGTTAGCCAAACTAACACCTCTGCTCTCCTAAATTTCTTATCCAGCCAAGGTTATAGGGGATCCCCTTCTAAAGTTTAGCTGTCAACTCTCCAGGTCACCTACTTGGGTCTAACCATTATTCCAACCCACAAGTCTATTACTGTAGATAAAAAGCACCTATCCAACTGTCTCCAAAGTACATATACCCTGGAAGTCTTCCTCACACTACAAGACTTCACTAGCCATAAAAATGCAGGAGGAATAACTTATATGGTTTGATATCATGAAGAGAAACAGAGAGTCCATGTTCTTGGCATTCTCAAAATTAGCTGGAAGCCTCAAATAAGAAGATAATTAAATCTAAGGCAGAATACTGTGTTCAACTTCTTGTAGTACTCATCAGAAACTCCCTGAGATCTTCAAGAATTCTGTGGATTATTGCTTATTTTAAGATTATATCTCAGGAACCAGTTCAGCATCTCCTGACTGGCACCATTATTGATCATTTTCAGTAGCAATTGGGAACCTTCACATTACACAAGCTCCTCTGCAGATAATCTCCAGTCCCCCATACACTGTCACTGAATTTGTAGGTGAAATGATATTCATAAGAGCCTGCCAGCACTGATTGGATTAAGAGTCCCAAGTTCAGGCCAGCAGACAGATCACCTGCAGGCAGGCTAGACTCTCCCCATTCCCCAGTGGAGCCTGTAACCTACAAGCCCTACCCTTCAAACCTACCCAGCCTCCAAGACTGCAGCTGCTCCTTGAGATAGAGCCTGACAGTGCTGACTGGACTAAGAGGTGAGTCTTTGTTCTCATAGCCAAACATCCTAGCCTCTAGACATTGGACCCAGGGGCACAAACCTACATCCACACACCACCACACATTTCAATCCCAGTTTCAGGCCAGCAGGCAGGTTACCTGTAGGCACACCAGATTACCAGCATCTCCCACTGGACTCTGTAACCAACAAGCCCCACCCCACCGCACAAACACACCCACTCTCTGAGTCTGCAACTACTCCCTGAAACACAAAGTCCATTGTACTGATTGGACCAGGAGCCCTGATAAGACTAAGAGCTTCCATTGGACCAAGAGTTTCGACCAGACCAAGAGAGGCTCACTGAGACACAGACACCTCTTGCACCAAGTGGAGGAAGAGATGGGGAGATGCCAGGGCAAAATTACAGTGGACAACGTAAAGATCAATATAGCATCACCAGAACCTAGTGGTTCTACATCAGCAAGAACTGAACATCTCAACACAGAAGAAGCAGAAGAAATCAACATTTTTTTTTTTTTTTTTTGGTTTTTCAAGACAGGGTTTCTCTGTAGCTTTGGAGCCTGTCCTGGACTAGCTCTGCAGACCAGACTGGCCTCGAACTCACAGAGATCCACCTGCCTCTGCCTCCTGAGTGCTGGGATTACAGGCATGCAACACCACCGCCCAGCAGAAATCAACCTTAAAAATGACTTTGAGAAGATGATAGAGGCTTTTAAAGAAGAAATAAAAAAATTCACTCAAAGAAATCAAGAAAAAGACAAACAAAAATTTGGAAGAAATCAATAAATCCTTGAATGAAAGCCAAGAAAACCTTGGAGGAGATGGGAATGGAGGGGAGGGGCTGGGGGGAAGATGGGGGGGGGGGCGGGAGGGGGGAGGACAGGGGAACCCATGGCTGATGTGTAAAATTAAAACACAAATATAATAAATTTTTTTTAAAAGCAATCAAACAGGTGAAGGAAACAGTTCAAGACTTGAAAACTGAAATAGAGACAATAGAAAAGATACAAACTGATGGAATACTGTATAGATTGTCCAGAGTCTGGGGAAGATGCTATATCTGGCATGGGATATCTATGCTCTTATGTCTGTTAACATATTCCTTTAAGATAAAATTCTATCTACACAGCTACAGCTCCATCAGGCATTCAGGGCATGAAAAAAATCTAGATACATCAAGCTCTTTTTCCATTTACTTTATTTCTCTGGGATAAGATCCTGTCTACATAGCTTCAGTTCCATTCTGACACTCAGTTCCTCTTTGTCCACTCATTTACTGCCCTCTCATAGTCCTGCTAATGAATAAGCTCTTATGCTTCCAGCCTCATTTTCATCCTCTGTTTCTTTGCCCTCCACTGAAGAACAAAAGCACCCCCGTTTCAAGAAATCCCAGCTTGAAACATCCCTGAGTTTCAAAATTCTCAGAGCTGCTGACATAGGTCAAAGGACAGAGTGGGAATGTTTGAAGAGCCATCTGGAAGCAAATGATCAACCACAGAATGGCCCAACGATGGAGATGGTCAAAGTACAAAGTCAGGATTCTTGAAGGACTATCTGGTAGCAATTGATTAACCATAGAATGCCCCAATGCTGGAGGTAGTCTATAAAGTTTAACAAACAACTGGTTAAAATTGCAAAGTAAAATAACACAGAAATTCTGAAAAGCCCCTAAAACTTGAGCCAATCAGAATGTGAGATCAAATGAGCCATCTTAGAAATAAGACCAAAATGCTTTCACCCTAAAACTAAGGCCTAAGATTTCTCCTTTTAGGAATAGGTCATGAGTTACTAAAATCAGTCAGTCCAGATTCCAGAAACCAGGAAGTGTAAAAGTAGAGAGTCACAAGGGAGTCACGAGGTAATGACTGCCAGACTATGAAATGTCCTCTCCCTGGTTTCCAGGGAAACTGACCACATAAATATCCCCACCTGAGGGCAGCCAATGAGAAATGGTGGCAGGCAACCACTCCCTTAGAAGTAAGATTAAGCCATGATTTCTAGAAAGCCCCTAGAAGCAAGCCAATTAGAAGTGTAACCATACTAGCACCCCTAAATGATGTAACCTAGTGGTTTTTGCCTTTAAAAACTGAGCTTGCAGAGAGGTGGGCACTTCTTCCAGCCTCCACTGTGTTGGGTGTATTGGACAAAGTCCCTGCCTAAGCTTGTATTGCCTTTGGATATGCTTTTGGATATCCCAAATTAAACCTTGCTTTTGCATTCCAGCATGCTCATCTTTGGTGGTCTTTCTGGGGGTCGCAATCTGGCACAACAGAATTATACCTATACTTGCACCCCTAAATAATGTAACCTTGTGGGGTTTGCCTTTAAAAACTGAGCTTGCAGAGGGACATGCACCTCCTCTAGTGTCCACTGTGTCAGGGTGCTTGAGCAAGGTCCCTGCTGCAGCTTGAATTGAAATAAACCTTGATTTTGCATTTTGGTGAGTTTGTGTCTGTTAGTTATTTGGCAGCACTCTCACCCTGCAAGGAAATGTCATGAAATATGACAGAATCCACTAACAAGAGTTTTATTAAGATAGGAAAGAGAGACGGACATGAACAGGCCTGTGGAAAACACACATGAATCAAGAGTGGAGCCAGAGAATATGGTGCCAGCTTATAAAGGCTGGGTCACACCTGCGCACACAGGCTCACATGGCTACTCCATGCATGCGCGTAGATCACATGGCTGAGCTGCATGCCTTAAACAACCAAACCACGCAAAGCCAAAGGATCCTGGTCACTCTAGACGTTTTGACCTAGAAATGGCTATTTTGACCCAGAAATGTCTAGGCAGAAGTGTCTAAGTCCATCAGGCATGCCCAACTGTGGGGGCATGTTGTGAATTCATATCATCCCTGACTCTTGTTTTAAAAAAATGGCAGATGAGTGGGTATGGAGTGTCATTTCTCTCAAAGACTGCTTCCATCTGAATGGTGGGCGTTGGTTGACTCTTGGAGGAAATGGGGAGGGTAGCTTCTGAAGTCCTGGGATGAAGGTGGGAGTCCTGGAATGAAGTTCTGTCATCCCTTCTTCTACAGCTGTCTATCCTTCTTGGTGTCTCTGGGAACCTTTTGTCTGACAAGATACTGGTGACATAGAAAAAGCTTAGGGAAAAAATAATTATTATTATCTTATTTTTGGAGTTAACATTTATCTGGTAGATCTAGCCTATCCAGATGGAGACATTTTAAAAAGGTGGCTGTGATAGGATTAATGATTATTATGATGTTTTAGTACTCTGCTTAATTTTTACCTGAGACAAGCCTTATTAGAGATAGTTTATTTAAGGCACCTGTTTGTTTTATTAGTTTAGCATTTAGGAAATGCAGGTGATCAGTTGCTGAGTATTGAACAATGATAGACTGTTGTATCCTTACCGCCTGGATATTTCTGATGGTCCTTTTGCCTCCAGCTCTGTGTGGCCCTAGTTAAGAAAGGAGGGGTGATACCTTATTCCTCTGGAATTGGTGACAAGGCAGTGGATCCTGATGTCCTCTGGAGCTTGAGAGTACAAGGCCCTGTTTGTTTTACTGTATATGAAGAGAGATTTTTCTAGGATGGAGGTGAGATAAAAGGTTTTAGATAAGACAGGTGGACCCAGTGAGGAAAGCCCTCAAGTTTAGCAGCTGTAGGAGTCACAAGAAATACCTTGAAGGGTCCCTGCCACTTAGGGGAAGGGGATGAAGGGTGCTGGCCTGGAGGAAAGAGAAGAACCTGATCCCTGATGTGGATTGAAGGTGGACAATGATTGTTGCATGGCTGAGATAATGAACAGTTCATAGCTCCATAGGATAGACCTTAGGTGACATAAAGGGGGAGTTAACAGGCTGTCTGGAACAGTTGGAGGGTTGGATATAAGACCTGGTGTTAGAACTGGCCTTCCATACATTAGTTCAAATGGAGAAATTAAAAGAGGCTTTTTAGGAAGAGCCCTGAGCCTGAAAAGAGCTAGAGGTAATAATCTTAGCCAGTCGAGGTGAAGTTCCTGTGACATCTTAGTAAGAATGGTTTTTAAAGGCTCCACCTTTCCTGAGGATTGAGGACAGTATGGGATATGAAAACACTAAGGAATGTTAAGAGCCTTAACTAGTGTCTGAGAAATCTGATTGAAGAGAAGCAGGAACCCCAAACCGAGGAATAATTTCTTGGAGAAGAAATTCTTCAACTGTCTGAGCCCACTTATTAGAAACCGGATATGCCTCCACCCAATTTGAAAATGAGTCCACCATCACGAGGAGATATTTAAATTTCCTGACAGTGGGCATATGGGTAAAATTGAGCTGCCAGTCAGTCCCTGGAAGGGAACCTCTAGCCTGGTGGGTGGGAAAAGGCTGACTCCTGTACTTGGTATTGAGATCTGTTTTTTGGCAGATCTCACAAGAGGCAGTAATAGTTCTTAAGAATTGTAAGTCCTCAGAGGTGGGCTGCAGGTGAGCTTTTACAAATTGAGACAGGGCAAGATTATTAGGATGAAAGAGCTGGTGTAAATAGGCAATAATTTGCCTAGTGTCAGGAGTTCCCTGTAAGGGTGTAAGCTGTACTGTATGGATTTCTTGTGGTGGGTGAGTTGAAACTTGGCCCTGGAGGACAGCTGTCCTGGCTGTCTGGTCAATCTGGTTGTTTCCCCTAGAGATGATAGAGCTATTGGTCTGATGAGACTGGCAATGGACAATTCCTATAGCCTTGGGGAGGTGGGAAGCCTCCAGCATGGCCATTATTTGGCCTGAGTTAGATATGGATCCCCTTTTTGCTGTGAGAAGGCCACGCTCCCTCCAAATAGCAGCATGGGACAGAAGGATATGAAAAGCACATTTGGAGTCTGTGTGAACATTTAGAGATTGTCCCTGTGCCGATTGGAAGGCACGGGTGAGAGCTATCTGCTCAGCCTGTTGGTTAGCAGTGTGTGTGGGTAATGCCTGTGCCTCTATTATCTCAGTATCTGACACTATGGCATAATCTGTTTTACAGGCCCCTTCATATAAAAAGGAGCTGCCATCTGTATACCAGGTATAAGTAGCCTGAGGCAATGTGCCCTCCTGTATGTGTGAAGGGTGAGGTAACAGTTCCTCTAAGGTTTCAGTGCAGGAATGAGAAGGAGAATAGTCAGCATTAGGTTGAGGGAGGAGGCTTGAAATGTTAAGAGGTGGACAAGTCCAGAAAGTAAGTGTGGCATCCTCTAGTAATGCCACCTGAAGAGAAAGAACCCGGGAAGGAGGTGAATTTGTAAGACTTCATAAGTTAAGAGATGGAACCGATTATGGTGAGATAAGACAGTAATGGGTGGCCCAAAGCTTAGCTTCTTTGATTCCCGAATAAGGAGCTCTGCAGCTGCTAAGGCACGGATGCACGGCGCCCAGCCCTGACTGGTTAGGTCTAACTTCTTTGACAGATAGGCTACAGGTGCAAAGGAGGGTCCCAGCTGATGACCTAGAGTTCCCAGGGCAAATCCCTCCTTCTCTGCTACATAGAGGGAGAAGAGACAGGTTAAGTCTGGAAGATGAAGCGCTGGGGCCTGAAGAACAGCCTGTTGGAGCTTCTGAAAAGGTTTAGTGACGGGATGGAGGAGGTGCTCATGTGGCAAGCCCTGAGCTGCCTCATATAAGGAGCAAGCAAGGAGAGAAAAAGATGGAACCCAAGACTGTAGGAAGCCAGCTATTCCTAGGAAAGACAGAATCTCCTATTTAGTAGAAGGGACTGTAAGAGACTGGATTAGACATTTTCTGTCTACAGTAATAGCCTTATGGGTTGGAGTAATAGTTAGACCCAAATAGGTGGCCTGGGGAGCTGACAGCTGAACTTTAGAAGGAGATAAACTATAACCTTGGCTGGATAAGAAATTTAGGAGAGCAGAGGTATTAGTTTAGCTAACCTGTAAGGATGGGCTACAGAGTAAAATATCATCTACATACTATATTAATTTAGAGCCAAGGAGAGACAGAGAAAGCAGATCAGAGGTCAGAGCCTGACCAAATAGGTGTGGACTGTCTCTGAATCCCTGTGGCAGAACAGTCCAGGTCAGCTGCATGGACAGGTGAGTGTCAGGGTCAGTCCAGATGAAAGCAAAGATATTCTGAGACTGAGGACTGAGAGGGATAGAAAAGAAAGCATCTTTGAGATCTGGAACTGAGAAGTGAGAGGTTCCTGGAGGGATAGTGGACAGGAGAGTATAAGGGTTAGGCACTACAGGGTGGAGGGAGACCACTGCAGAGTTAATGAGCTGGAGGTCTTGGACTAGGCAGTAGGTTCCATTAGATTTTTAACTGCGAGTATGGGAGTGTTAAAAGGTGAAGAGGTTGGGTGGAGCAGTTTTATCCTGAGGTCAGAAATGATAGGCTTAAGTCCTCAGGCTCTGGAGTGAGAGAGGGTACTGAGCTTGGATGATATATCTGGTAGGGTTCTGTAGCTGGATAGTAATAGGCTGATGATGCCTAGCAATAGAAGGGTTTTGGGTATCCCAGACCTTTGGTTCTACCTGAGAGGCTGGCAAGGGAAAGGAATTGTTAGAGTCAGTAGAGTGAGTGGCTAGGAGATGGAGGAGAGGAGCTGCTGTCGAGTCTGGGATGAGGTGAATGTGTGGAGCAAAAGAAATGGACGCTCCTACCTTAGCTAGAAGATACCTTCCCATTAAAGGTACAGGGCAGATTGGCACCACTAAGAATGTGTGTGTGAGAGGGATGCCTCTGAAAATGCAGTTAGGTGGCGGTGTCTGATGAGGTAGGTAAGGCTGTCCCACTACCCTGACAATAGGGAGACAAGAAGGAGAGGTAGGCCCCCAAAACTCTCTCAGGACAAAGTAGGTAGCTCTGGTGTCCAAAAGGAGTGAGATGGGGCACCCATTTACTTTTCTTACTACCCTTGGTCCCCTGTGTGAGATGGGAGTGGCTGGGGCGGAAACCGGGCAGTGTCAGTCGTCACTGTAGGCCACGCCTAGAAAGTCAACTGGAGGGTGGTCTTTGTCTGGCATTCCTATGTTGCTTGGGACATTAGGACAGTCAGCTGACCAGTGACCCTTTTGGCAACATTTTGGACAAGGCCCTGTTTGTGCCCTTCATGGGGCGGTGGTGCAAGCCCGGGCCCTATGGTCTTCTTTCCAGCACTTGAAACAGGGACCAAACGGCTTTCTTTTGGTGAACCAGTCGGATAGTGCTTGCCAGCATCTGGTAGTTTCTTTTTGGGGGCCTTCTCATCTTTCCCATGGTACACCTTAAATGCTATCACCAGCTCATCTGCCTGTGGGGTCAGAGGGCTGTTCTCTAAATGTTTAAGTTTAGCCCTAAAGTAGGGGAAGTTATGTGAGACAAAGTGGGTCATTAGGAGCTGCCTGCCCTCAGGGCTCTCCAGGTCTAAGCTAGTGAACTGAAGTAGAGCCTTGGTGAGCCGCTCTAAGAAGTGAGACAAGGCCAGGCAGTGGTGGCGTGCACCTGTAATCCCAGCACTCGGGAGGCAGAGGCAAATGGATCTCTGTGAGTTTGAGGCCAGCCTGGTCTACAAATTGAGTTCCAGGAAAGGCGCAAAGCTACACAGAGAAAACCTGTCTCAAAAAAAAAAAAAAAAAAGAAGTGAGACAGGTTTTTTTTTTCCTTATCCTGAATTATCATTTTTAGTTTCTCATAGTTCACTGGTTTTAGGGCAGCCTTACAGAGACCTGTCAGGAGACAGGTAATAAACCTATCTCTGGCTAGAGAGCCACCTTGGGTGTTGTAGTCCCAGTGTGGTCTTGGTCAGGAACTGCCTTGTCTCCTGGAGGATGTGAGGGGTTAGTCTGATGAACCTCATCTGCATGAGTTTTAGCATGTTCCCATACCCGCCTGTGCTCCTCAGGAAGTAAATTATTAGAAAGTATCATGTATATATCATGAAAGGTGGGACTATAAGATTGAGTTATATATTGAAACTGTTTAATAAAGGAAGCAGAATCAGAAGTATAAGAACCCAGCTTAGTTTCTATCTGAGAAAGTTCTGAGAGAGAGAATGGAACATGAACCTTAATCAGTCCATCCACACCAGCCACCTCTCACAAAGGGAGAACAGTGGACAGGTTTGGATGGCTGGAATCAGGCACTTTAACAATTTGAGAATGGGTAGTAGGAGGAGTGAAGGTTGGAGCCAGGGCAGGGCCTTTAGAAATGGCCACTGCTGAGGAAGAAACAGCTGGTGCCAAGAAAGAATCAGCTTTAGAGGAAGAAGAATCTGGAAGAGAAACTGAAAGAACAGTCGCCCTAGGAGTAGGGGTGGGAGCCGGAGGTTGGATAGGTGGAGGTTCATTACCAGGATCTAGAGTCAAAGATTCTGGAGCCAGAGAATCCTCTGGTTTAAGCATAGCTGTAGTGGATAGCCATTCCAGCATTGGCCTGGAAGTTCCAACCCCCATTGAGGCTTCAGTAATGATCACGCCCACAAGGCGGGGCAAAGGAGGGAGCAGAAGACCGAGGATCAAGAGGAGGTCTCTCTCTTGGTTCAGGGACCCTGGACGCAAGAGGTAGACCGAGCAGAGTTCTCCAGAGAACACCGCTGGACTGTGCTATACCTTTGCCAGACCCTGCAACCTACCCCTTCATTTGTAAGTTACCCCACAAAATAAACCTCCCTTTTAACTACGTGGAGTGGCCTTAATAATTTCACCAATACATATCTAGGAGCATATGAGCAGGAGAAAAGGAATCCAGAAGAGTGGTTTTGCACTGAGAAAGAAGAAAGCTATAATATAGGGCAACTCTTTCCATTTGCGTGTTTGCTGGCAGAAATTAGATAACTTTTATAAAATATCGGGATCTAAGGAGCCTCTTGGCAGCCATTTTTGTTATTTTCTAGAGCATATTTGGGCCATCTCTTAGTAAAGAGATAGATAAGCTTAGGAATCTTTTAGTGAGGCATTAAGGTGAGAGGTTTCAAAGCTTCAAGAAGACAGCCTAAGGGAGAAGAAGGACTGATAGCGTTAGAAGCCTTATTTCCCATGTCTGCAGCAGAGAGGCAGAAAAAATAAAAAAAATAAAAAATAAAAAAAAACAAACGTGATCTGGAGCTAAGGCCCCAGGTGTCCTTAGGCCAAGAACTGAAACCGGGCATAGGCTGCTAGACCGCTCATCAGCCGAAAAACAGGGGCCCCTGCTGCATGAAGCAAGGATTCCCTGGGAATCTGGAACAGCGTCTACTGCTTCGTCAAGCCTGAAAAATGTGTTGCTGCCACATAGCCCTGGTGGTTGTCCAACCATGAAGAATATCTCAAGCTGCAAATGGGGGAGATGGCTAGAAATTTAGGCCTGTGTTAGGGGCCAACCATAGCCAATAAAGATCATGGCCGGGTGTTCCCCCAGTTTCAAGAATACTCAGTGAGGCGCCAGACACTCAACGGTCATTTTCTCAGATTCAGGAAATAGTTTACATTGGCTGAAAAGTGGGGGCTCACCAATCAAAGACGTGGTGTTGCATGCTAATTCATGCGGCCAGTGAATGGACAGTGGTCTATCACCTATGGAGCAGAGTCCCTGGTTTACAGGTTTACAGGCACAGAGTGCCCAGAAGCACCCATTTCCTCATGGCACCAGATGTTAGTAATTTGGTGCTCTTACCCTGCAAGAAAATGTCATGAAACATTACAGAATCAACTAACAAGAGTTTTATTAAGATAGGAAAGAGAGACAGATGTGAACAGGCCTGCAGAAAACACACGTGAATCAAGAGTGGAGCCAGGGAATATGGCGCTGGCTTATAAAGGCTAGGCCATGCTTGTGCACATAGGATCATGTGGCTACTCCATGTATGCACATAGATCACATGGTTGCGCTGTGCACTTTACACAACCACGAAAAGCCACAGAGTCCTGGTCACTCGAGACATTTTGACCCAGAAATGGCTATTTTGACCCAGAAATAGCTAGAGGGAAGTGTCTATGTCTGCCAGGCATGCTCAACCATGGCGGCATGTTGTGAATTCATATCAGTGTCTCTGGTGGTCTCTTTGGGTGTCTTATGCCCAGGGCGCAACACCATCTTACTTGTTCTTTACTCCTGGCTCTGATGAACCCTACCAGAGTTCTGCCTTACCATCTATGAAACCTCTGTGTTCTTCTCTTCTCCCTGGTCATGCCATTCTGTCTGGCTCTACAGAAAATGCCTATTTCTTCTTCCCTGACCAAGTGGTTCTTTGCATTCTCGGTAATGTTGTTCTACCCTACTTTCTACCTTGATATGTAAAAACCTCTTTTATTTTCAGTCTATTGCTCTGGAGAGCCACTAGGCCTTAAGGCAAGGGATGGTCTGAGCTTCATTTGCAAAAGAAACAAAGCTATGCAACTCCCACCAGCTTGTCTTTGCCTACTTGACCTTATCTAAGTACTGACCCAAGAGGGAGTTCACACACACACATGCTATGGGAATTGTGAGCACAAGAAATTTACAACAAGGTACAGCTGAATATTAAGCTCTATAACACGAAATAGCCCATGATAGATGGTTTCCCACTTGACTGGCCCTTGGCCTGGTCAAAGTATAGCTTTAATATACAGCTGGACCCCTTATAACATAATCTTGTGGCTTGCCACAATGCTGGGAATGGAAAATCTGAGTAAATGAACAGGAACTACAGATGCAAGCATAACCAACAGAATGCAAGAGATGGAAAGGAGAATCTTTTGTTTCGAAGATACAATAGAAGAAATCGACTCATCAGTCAAGAAAACACTGAAGCTAATAAACTCAAAGGACAAAATGTCCAGGAAATCTTGGACACCATGAAAAGACCAAACCTAGGAATAATAGGGACAGAAGGAGAAGAATACCAACTCAAAGGCACAGAAAATATATTCAACAAAAATCATAGAGGAAAATTTTCCCAAACAAAGGAAAGAAATGCCCATGAAGATACAAAAAGCTTACAGAGCACCAAGTAGACTGGATCCAAAAAAAAGTACCCTTGCCACATAAAAATCAAACCAATAAACATACAGAATAAAGAAAAAACATTAAGATCTGCAAAGTAAAAAGGCCAAGTAACATATAAAGGCAAACCCATCAGAATAACACCTGACTTCTCAATGGAGACTCTGACATGCAGGAGGTCCTGGACAGACAATATGCAGACACTAATAGACCATGGATGCCAAGCCAGGCTATTATAGCCAGAAAAATTCTCAATCTTCATAGACAGAGTCAACAAATATTCCTTGATAAAACCAGATTTAAATAATATTTATCAATAAATCCAGTGCTACAGAAAATACTAGAAGGAAAAAATTCAACTGAAGAATTTAGATACACCCATAAAAACGCAGGCCATAGATAATCCAACACCAAAAAATATCAAAGAAGGAAAACACACAACACTTTCACTAAAAAATAACAGGAATCAACAATCACTGGTCACTAACATCTCTGGACATCAATGAACTCAATTTGCCTATATGAAGACACAAGCTAACAGAAAAGATACAAAAACAGGATCGATCCTTCTGCTGCATACAAGAAACACACCTCAACTTCAAAGACACACACAACCTCAAAGAAAAAGGTTGGGAAAAGAATTCCCAATCAAATATTCTCAAGAAGAAAGCTGGTGTAGCTATCCTAATAGCTAACAAAATAGACATCAAACTATAATTAATCAAAAGACATTGGGAAGGACATTAAATATTCATCATAGGAAAAACCCATTAGGATGACATCTCAATTCTGAACATTTATATCCCAAAAAGGGCACCCACATTTGTAGAAGAAACATTACTAAAGCTTAAATTGTACATCAAATCCAACACACAATAGTGGGAGACTTCAACACCTCACTCTCATTAATGGACAGGTCTGACAAACACACACGTAACAGAAAAATAAGGGAACTAACAGATATTCTGACTCAAATGGACTTAGTAGATATCTACAGAACATTCCACCATAACACATAAGAATATACCTTCTTCTTAGCACCCAACAGAACATTCTCTAAAATTGATGACATACTCATTCACAAAGCATATCCCAACAGATTAAAAAAAATTGGAATAATCTTCTGTATTTTATTGGACCAACAAGGCTGAAAGTTAGAATTCCACAAAATTACAGAAAGCTTCCAGTGTCTTGGAAACTGAATAATGCCGAACAGACTCACCAATGGGTCAAGGAAGAGATAAGAAATTAAAAATCTCCTAGAATTAAATGAAAATGAATGTACTTCTTTCATTGCTTTCCTAATCCATTTTATAGTTGGACCACCCCATTCACTTATATACTCATTCCCTATCCCCTACCCTCCATTGCCCAGCCCTCATCCCCAATTTATTCATGGAGATCTCATCTATTTCCCCTTCCTAGGGTGGTCCATACATCCCTCTTTGGATATTCCCTGTTAGTTAGTTTCTCTGGAATTGTGGGTTGTTGCCTGATTACCCTTTGCTTTACATCTAGTATCCACTTAAGGGTGGGTACATACCATGTTTGTCCTTCTGATTCTGGGTTACCTCATTAAGTATAATATTTTCTACATGGAAATAGAGAGAACCTGGTGCCAAGGAAGATGACAAGAATCACCAAGGACGACACCAGCTTGGACTACTAAAAATAGTGGAGAGGGTGTCTCAATTGAAATGGCTTACCCCAGTGATCAAATCAATAATTACCCTACTTGTCATCACATAGCTTTTTCTTAGTAACTAATGGATGCAGATGCAGAGATCCACAGCTATAAATACCAGGCAGAGCTGCAGGACTCCAGTCAAAGAGAGAAAAGAGGGATTCTATGAGCAAAATCATGATGGGGAAACCTGCAAAGATGACCAAATCAAACTATTGGGGAGTCATGAAAGTTGGATCAATGGCTGTGGAGCCTGCATAGGACTGAACAAGGCCCAATCCATGGTGGGATAGTTGTGTAGCTTCATTTGCTTGGGGGTCAGGGGACTGGCAGTGGGATCAGAATCCATCTCTGGTGCATGAGGGGGATTTTTGGAGCCCACTGCCTATGATGGGACACTTCTTGCAGCCTTGAGGCAGGGGAAAGGGCTTGGACTTGACTGTACTGGATGTGCTTGACTATGGGAGGCCTTGTCTTCTTGTACAGTGGGAGTGGGGGGTAAGTTGAGAGGGAGAGGCAGGGGTGGTAAGAGGAGGGAAAAGGTGGATCTTTGATTGGTATGTAAAATAAATGAAAAAGTTTTCTTAATAAAAACATTCAATCAGAAAATTCTGACAGCTGATAAACTCCCTCAGTAATGTGGCAAGATTCAAGATTAACTCAAAAAAATCTGTAGCCTTCCTATATACAAATGATAAATGAGCAAAAAAAGAAGACACAGAAACATCACACTTTACAATAGGCACAAATAATAAAAAACACCTTGGGATAACTCTAACTAAGCTAGTGAAAGACCTGTATGACAATAACTTTAAGTCTATAAAGAAAAAAATCAAAGATGATATCAGAAAATGGAAAGATATGCCATGCTCATGGAAGGTAGGATTAACATAGTAAAAAATTGTATTCTTAATAAAAGCAATCTAGAGATTCAATGCAATCCCCATCAAAATCCTAAGACAATTCTTCACTGAATTGGAAGGAACAAAACTCAACTTCATATGGAAAAACAAAACCCCCAGGATAGCTTTTAAAAAAAATCCTGCACAATAAAGAAACCTCTGGAGGCATCATCATCCCTGACCACCAGCTCTCCTATGGAGCTATAGTAATAAAAACAGCTTGGTATTAGCATAAAAACCAACATGTGGAGCCATGGAATTATTGAAGACCCTAACATTAATCTGATTCTTGACAAAGATGCCAAAACTACAATAGAAAAAAAAGAGAGAACATCTTCAACAAATGGTGCTGACATAACTGGATGTCAACATGTAGATTACAAATAGATCCATAAGTATTACCATGTACAAAACTCAAGTTCAAGTGGATCAAAGATCTCAACATAAATCCAATTAAATGGAACTTGATAGAAGAAAAAGTAGCATGTATTTTTAGTGCATTGCCTAGGAAGGCATTTCATAAATATAATACCAGACACTGAGAGCATCAATTAATAATTAGGATATCTTGAAACTGAGAAGCTTTTGTGAGGCAAAGGACAATAAGATGATCAATAAGACAAAACAACAGCCTACAGAATGGGAAAAGATCTTCACCAACACCACATTTGTCATAGGGCTAATCTCTAAAATATATAAAGAATTCAAGAAACTAGACACCAAAATAACAATCAGCTAAAAGGAATTCTCAACAGAAGAATCTCAAATTGAAAGATGTCTAGGAATTGCCCAATATCCTTAGTCATCATGGAAATTCAAATCAAAACAACTCTGAGATACCATTTTACACCTTTCAGACTGGCAAAGTTCAAAAACACTGATGACACCTTATGTAGGAGAGGATGCAGAGCAAAAGGAACACTCCTCCACTGTTGGATGGAGTGCAAACTTGAACAGCCACTTTGGAAATCATTATGGTGGTTTCTCAGAAAATTGGCAATCAATCTACCTCAAGATCCAGCTATATCACTCATGCATATACCCAAGGAATGCTCAATCATACTACAAGAACACATGTGCAACTATGTTCATAGCAGCATTATTTGTAATAGCCAGAACCTGGAAACAACCTCTCAACTGAAGAGTGAATAAAGAAAATGTGGCACATACATACTATGGAATACTACTCATCAGTAAAAAACTATGATATCATGAAATTTGCAGGAAAATGGGCAGAACTAGAATATATAATCTTCAGTGAGGTAACACAGAATCGAAGGACAAACATGGTATGTACTCACTCATAAGTGGATACTAGATGTAAAGAAAAGGATAACCAGACTACAACTCACAACTCCAGAGTGAGTGAGCAATAAAAGAAATATCTTGTTAGAGGGAGACATTATGGGGTAAGAGAGAAACAGTGCTGGAGAAGTTCCCAGGATTCCAGAAGGATGATCTCACCTTAGACTACTAGCAATATTGGAGAGGGTGCCTGAACTGGCATACTCAGATTGATTAATACCCTAACTGTCATCATAGAGCCTTTATCCAGTAACTTAAGAAAGTAAACACAGAAATTCAAGGCCTGATGCCAGGCCAAGCTCCAGGAGTCCAATCAATGAGAGAGGCGGTATTCTATGAGCAAGGGTCATCAATTTCATGATGGGGAAATGTACAAAGATGGCCAGGCTAAACTAGTGAGAACTCATGAACTATGGAGCAATGGCTGTAGAGCACCCATGGGACTGGACTAAGCCTTCTGCATAAGCAAGACAGGTGTTTAGATTTGAACTATTTAGGAGACCCCCTAGTAATGGGATCAGGATCCATCCCTGGTGCATGAGCATGCTTTTTGGAGCCCAGTGCCTATGGTGAAACACCTTGGGCAAACTTGGTCCAGGGGGCAGGGGGCCTAGGACCACCTTAACAGAATGTATCATGCCCTGATGACTCCCCATGGGAGGCCTTGCCTTGGAGGAGCTGGAAATTAGGGGTGGGTTGGGGGGAATGCTGAATGGTGAAAGAACAGAGGAGAGGGCAATATGCAGTAGGTATGTAAAATGAATAGAAAATGTCTTAATAATATAAAGAAAGAAAATAAAGAAACCATAATGTCTTTTCACTGAGGAGATGGGGTAATTAAACTCAAAACCTGTATCTGACACTCCATTGAACATCTTCATAGAGCAATTCAGCATGCAATACCTGTATAGCAAGCAACAAAGATAAGAATTTTTTGGTGGTGGTAGTGGGAAATATGTTATTGTAACATTTATAATACCTTATATAACTCATTCAAGAAAAATTGTAAATTATTTGCCATTATTGATTCAGATCTTGGTGTTTTGGTTGCTGCAGATTTGAAGTGAGGGAATTCTATCACATATGGTATGTTTCTGTGTCTGTCTGTATGTGTATGTGTGTCTATGTGTCTGTGGGAGAGAGATGTGTACTTTTCACACATCCACTTAAGCTTCAGTATCTCCCTCATCATCTTCCATGATGCAATAAAGTGACCATCTTCTGGTCCATCACAGCTTTTGTATAGATTTGAGATTTTTTATATTGTCTGTTGTCTGTGAATAGAACCATAACCCTGATTGAAAAAAATTAATAGGCTGTACATGTCTCTGACAGCTGTTCAAATTAATTTATAAATATACTCATCAGGACAGGCAGAATCATGGTTATGACACCAATACATAAAATATGAAATAATTATGTATGAAATATGAGGCAGAGCTTTTGAAGAGTCCTGGTCACATTAAATTACTTGCATTGAATACTTAGGCCCAATGGCCATCCTGTGCACACTGTTCATTTGAAAAAAGAGGTTTGTTCAATTGGGTGCATGAAACTCTAATCACATAAATAAAACTCTGTGTGTCTTAGAATATAGTAACATAAGACTTTATTTGTGACTTAGAATATACTACTGTAGGCAGGGGCACACACAGAAGGAAGAGAGGAAAGGATAGACAAAAAGATATATGGGTATAAAGAAGAGTGAGCGAGATGTAGTATAGACATCTTTGAGAAAATCCTGTACTATTACCACATCACTCCATGCACAAGGTCAGAACAGCATCTCTTTTGTCATCCTTGTTAGAACCCTGCCTGAAATTGTCCTCATTTATCCAAGATTAAAGATGTGACAACCATAAGACACAGAAATGGCTTGCACCAATTGGAGGAAGAGATGGGAAGATGGCAGGTGCAAAAATACATGCAACTACATAAAGAGCAATATGGCACCACCAGAACCTAGCAGTTCTACAGCAAGAAGACCTGAACATCCCAACATAGAAGAATCAAAAGGAAACAACCTTAAAAATAACTTTATCAAGATGATGGAGGCCTTTTAAGAAGAAATGAAAATTTCTCTGAAAGAAATTGAGAAAAAGACAAGCAAAAAAAAATGGGAAAAGATCAATAAATCCCTTAAAGAAAGCCAAGAAAAAGCAATCAAACATGTGAAGGAGTAAGTGAAAAACCTGAAAGTTAAAATAGAAGCAATGAAAAAGAAAACAAGGGAATGCTAGAGATGGAAAATCTGAGGAAACCAACAGAAACTGCAGCTGCAAGTACAAACAACAGAACATGAGAGATGGAAGAAAGAATCTCTGGCATAGAGGATATGACAGAGGAAATAGATTTGTCAGAACACACACACACACACACACACACACACACACACACACACACACACACACAAATCAAAAAAGTCATAACCCAAAATGTCCAGATAATCTGGGACACCATGGAAAAGCCAAACCTAAGAACAATAGGGATAGAAGAAGGAGAAGAATATCAACTCAAAGGCACAGAAAATATATTTAACAAAATCAAACAAGAAAACTTTCCCAAACTAAGGAAATAAATGCCTATGAAGATTCAAGAAGGTTACAGAACACTAGATAGACGAGATCCTCAAAAATGTTCCCTCATGACATAATAGTCAAATCACTAAACATACTTAAGAAAGACAGAATATTAAGATCAACAAAGGAAAAAGGTCAAGTGACTTATAAAAGCAGACTTC
The DNA here is from genome assembly GCF_903995425.1 of Onychomys torridus. Lineage (NCBI taxonomy): Eukaryota > Metazoa > Chordata > Mammalia > Rodentia > Cricetidae > Onychomys > Onychomys torridus. The sequence continues at coordinate 293,081 of NW_023412695.1, forward strand.
TGACTTCTCAATGGAGACTCTGAAAGCCTGGACAGACTTTATGCAGACACTAAGATACCATGAATGCCAGCATTGACTACAATATCCAACAATACTTCCAATCACCATAGAGAGAGTACACAAGATAATCAGTCCATGACAAAACCAGATTTAAACAGTATCTATCCATAAATCCATCTCTACAGGAAGCACAAGAATGAAAAATCCAACCTATAAATGTTAGATGCACCAAACAAAACACAGGCAATAAAAAACACCACCCCAACAAATAACAAAGAATGGAAATACACACATATTATCACTAAAAAGCAACAGTAATTAATAATCACTGTTCATTAATATCCCTTGATATCAATGGACTCAATTCACCTACAAAAAGACACAGGATAACAGAACATATAGGAATACAGGATCCATGCTTCTGCTGTATACAAGAAACACACCTTAACTTCAGATACAAACACTACCTCAAATAAAGAAGTTGGGGAAAATCTTTCCAATCAAATGGACTCTGGAAGCAAGTTGGTGTAACTATCCTACTATCTAACAAAAGAGACTTCAAACTAAAATCAATCAAAAGAGTTCAGGAAGGACATTACATGTACAACACAGGAAAGATCAAACAAGATGAACTCTTAATTATGAACATTTATGCCCCAAATACAAGGGCACCCACATTTGTGAAAAAAAACACTAGTAAAGCTTAAATTGCACATCAAATCCTACACACTAGTAGTGGGAGGCTTCAACACCTAACTGTTATTAATGGACAGGTCTGCCAGACATTAACAGAAAAACAAGGGATATAACAGACATTATGACTCAAATAGAATTAATAGATATCTATAGAAAATTTCATCCTAACAAAAACCAATATACCTTCTTCTCAGCATCCCATAGAATCTTCCCTAAAACTTCATTTGTTTTGGTCACAAAACAAATCTCAACAGATACAAAAAAAATTGAAATAACCTCCTGTATCTTATTGGACCACCATGGCTTAAAGTTAGATATCAACAACAAAAATTACAGAAAGCCTAAAATCTCATGGAAACTGAGTAATGCTCAACTGAACCACCACAGGGACTAGGAAGAAATAAGCAAGAAATTAAAGACTTCCTAGAACTCAAAGAAAATGAATGTACAACATATCCAACCCCATGGGACACTATGAAAGCAGTGCAGAGATGAAAGTTCATAGGAGTAAATGCCCACATAAAGAACATGGAGAAAGTTCACACTAGTGACTTAACAGCACACTTGAACGCTCTAGAACAAGAAGAAGCAAACTCACCCAGGAGAAACAGACACCAGGAAATAATCAAATTGAAGGCTAATATCCATAAAATAGAAAGAAAGAGAACAATATAAGGAATCAATGGAACAGAGTTGGTTCTTCAAGAAAATCAACAAGCTAGACAAACCTTATGCAAACTAAACGAAAGGCAGAGAGAGAACATCCAAATTAACAAAATCAGAAATGCAAAGGTATAAGAACTGACAAAGTAATTTAACCCATGGGTCCTTTAGAGCCTGGAATTCCTTTTTGTTATTGACTAAGGAATAAGGAGAAACAGAAGGAAGAGGAGGAGAGGGAGGAGGGGGAGGAGGAGGAGGAGGCAGAGGAGGGGGAGGGAGAGGAGGGGGAGGGGGAGAGAGAGGAGGGGGAGGGGGAGAAGGAGGAGGGGGAGAAGGAGGAGGGGGAAAGAGAGGAGGGGGAGGGGGAGAAGGAGGAGGGGGAGAGAGAGGAGGGGGAAGGGGGAGGACAAGGAGGAGGAGAGGGAGGAGTAATTACACTCCCTTGTCTATTAGTGGCATGTCTGTAATGATGCTAACCAATGCTTCTATTTGCTCTTGAAGGCAGCTCCATTGAAAAAAATTTATGATGCTTTAAGCTCTCTCAAAAACTCATAATTTAGGAGCTGGAAAGATGGCTCAGTGTTGAAAGCACTGACTGTTCTTCCAGAGATCCTGAGTTCAAATCCTAGCAACCACATGGTAGCTTACAAGTACCTGTAATGGGATCTGGTGCACTCTTCTGGCCTGCAGGCATACATGTAGGCAGACCACTGTATACAGATAAATAAATAAAGCCTTAAAAATAAAATTTGTAAGATAGGGGCTAAGTTTTTATTTATTAAGAAATTTGAGACCCTCCAAGACTGCAAGTGTTCCCTGACACAGAGCCTGCCAGCACCAGATTGTGCTAGGAGCTACTCCCTAAGACAGAGAGTCCATCAGCACTGATTAGACCAAGAGCGCTCACTGGACCAAGAATATCAATCAGACCAAGAGAGGCTCCTTCAGACACTGAGACCACTTGTACCAAGTGGAGAAAAAGGTGGGTAGACACCAGTGCAAAAATACAGTCAACAACATAAAAACCAATATGGCTAAAAATGACTTTGAGATACCATCTTGAGTGAGGTAACCCAGACTCAGGACAAACTCCAGAGAGGCTAGCTAACAGGGAAAGACCCTAGGAGGGACAAATGGATGACCCTGCGAAGGAGAAGTGGATGAAATCTACATGAGCAGAGTGGGTGTGGGGGAGTGGCAGAGGATGAGGATTGGGAGAAAGGAGCATAGGAAAATGGGAGGGTCAACCTTGAACAGGGAAAAAGTGGGAGATATCATGATAGATGAGGACATCATGGGAATAGGAAAAGACAGGGTGCTGGGGAGGCTCTCAGGAATCCACAAGATTGACCCCACTTGGTCTGCTGGCAGTGGTCCAGAGGGTGCCTGGACTGGTCTACTCTGGTGACCAGTCTAGCAAATAATCTAGCTGTCATCATAGAGCCTTTGTCCAGTGACTGGTGGAGGCAGATGCAGAGATCCACAGCCAGGTACTAGGCTGAGCTCTGGAAATCCAATTGATGAGAGAGAGGAGGGATTCTGCAGGTTTAGGAAATTGAGATCATGATAGGAGGACATGCAAAGATGACTGGCCACACTACTGGAAGCCCATGAACTGTAGTCTGGTGTCTGTGGAGCCCCCATGAGATTGGACTAGGCCCTCTGGATATGGAAGATGGTTGTTTGGCTCAAATTGTTGGGGGGGGCACCCAGACAGAGAGATCAGGATCTGTCCCTGGTCTATGGACAAGCTTCTGGGAATCCTGTACCTGTGGTATGACACCTTGCACAGCCTTGGTGCAGTGGGAAGGAGCTTGGACCGGCCTAGGCTCACTGTACTGGGCTCTGCTGACTCCCCATGGGAGACTTTGATTTGGGGGATGTGAGGATGCAGGGCAGTTTGGTAAAGAGGGCTAGGGGGTGGGAGGAGAGAGGAGGGGGTATCTGTGGATGGTATGTGGAGTGAGTAGAAAATGTCTTAATAAAGAAAAATGAAAAAAGAAGAAATAAAAAATTCTCTTAAAGAATTAAATAACTTGAGGAAAAGTCAAACCAAAAATGGAAAGAAATCAGTAAAACCCTTGAAAGCCAAGAGAAAATAATTTCAAAAGTGAGGGAAATGGTTCAAGATTTGAAAACTGAAATTGAGACAATAAAGAAGACACAAACTGAGGGAATGTTGGAAATGGAAAATCTGAGTAAAAAAAAAATAACAGGAACTACAGATGTAATCATAACCAACAGAATGCAAGAGATGAAAGAACAGATTTCTGGCACTGAAGATATGATAGAGGAAATAGAATCATCAGTCAAAGAAAATACTAAAGCCAACAAAGTCATGACCCAAAATGTCCAGGAAATTTAGGACACCATGAAAAGACCAAACCTAAGAATAATAGGGATAGAAGAAAGAGAAAAATACCAACTCAAAGGCACAGAAAACATAGTCAACAAAATCATAGAAGAAAACTTTCCCAACATAAAGAAGGGAAATCCTATAATGATACAAGAACATTACAGAATACAGAATAGACTGGATCCAAAAAACAGTCCCCTTTCCACATAATAATCAAACCACTAAACATACAGAATAAAGAAAAAAATATTAAGAGATGCAAAGGAAAATGGCCAAGTAACATACAAAGGCAGACCTATAAGAATAACACCCAAATTTTCTTTTTTTTTAACTGCACAATAAATATCTAGACATTTTATTTAATTTTGATGGTGGGGTTTCTAACTAAGAAAATACTAAAGTAAAAGAGAATAAACTAATGGGAAAGCTAAATTTTATTCTTGCCCACACACTCTTTCCCAACACCTCTCCCCCATCCCCTTTTCTTTTTCATTCCAGAATGATTGGCAGCATTAACAAATAACATCACTTGATGGAAGACTAGGGAAACTCATTTATGGTGTTCACAGAGTCCTAAATCACTAAGGAGAATGATAACAAATTAAATATCTGGGGAAATCTGCAAGTTCCACACCCAACTTTTCAATGGAGACTCTTAAAGTCAGAAAGTCAGGGATTATGCAGTCATTAAGAGACCATGGATGCCAATCCAGACTATTATATCCAGCAAAATTCTCAATCAACATCAATGGAGTAAACAAAATATTTCATGATAAAACCATATTTAAACAATATCTTTCCACAAATCCAGCCCTACAGAAAGCACTAGAAAGAAAAATCCAACCTAAGGAAGTTAGATACACTCATGAAAACACAGGCAATAGATAGTCTCACACCAACAAACACCAAAGAAGGGAAACATACAGCACTACCACCAAAAAAATAACAGTAATTAACAATCACTGGTCATTAATATCCATTAATACCAATGGTCTCAATTCACTTATAAAAAGGCACAAACTAACAGAATGGACATGATAACAAGATCCATCCTTCTGATGATTACAAGAAACACACTTCAACTTCAAAGACAGACACTACCTAAGAATAAAAGGCTAGAAGACTTTCCAAAAAAAAAGGATTTAAGAAGCATGCTGGTGAAGCTATCCTAATATCTAATAAAAATAGATTTCAAACTAAATTCCGTCAAAAGAGTTCTGGAAGGACATTAAATAATTATCAAAGGAAAAATCTGAAAGATGAAGTTTCAATTCTGAATAGGTTTGCCCCAAATACAAGGATACCTACATTTGTAAAGGAAACATTACTAAAGCTGAAATCACACATCAAACCCCATACACTAGTAGTGGGAGACTTCAACACCCCACTTTCACCAATGGATAGGTCTGACAGACAGACACTTAACAAAGAAATAAGGGAACTAACAGACATTATGACACAAATGGACTTAATAGATATTTACAGAATATTCTACCCTAACAAAAAATGATATACCTTCTTCTCAGCACCCCATGGAACTTTCTCTAAAATTGACCACATTCTTGGTCACAAAGTAAATCTCAACAGATACAAATAAATTGAAATAACCTCCTGCATCTTATCAGACCACCATGGCTTAAAGTTAGGTTTCAACAACAACAAAAATTACAGCAAACCTACTATCTCATGGAAACTGAATAATGCCCAATTGAATCACCAATGGTTCAAGGAAGGAAGAAAGAAAGAAAGAAAGAAAGAAAGAAAGAAAGAAAGAAAGAAAGAAAGAAAGAAAGAAAGAAAGAAAGAAAGAAATTAAAGATTTTCTAGAATTCAATGAAAATGAATGTACAACATACCCAAACTTATGGGATACTATGAAAGCAATGCTAAGACAAAAATTCATAGCTCTAAATGCTCACATAAAGAAGTTGGAGAAATCTCACACTACTGACTTAACAGCACACCTGAAAGCTCTACAACAACAAAAATAAAAGTCACCAAGGAGAAATAGATGTGAGGAAAAAATCAAATTGAGAGCTGAAATCAATAAAATAGAAACAAGGCGAACAATACAAAGAATCAATGAAACAAAGAGTTGGTTCTTTGAGAAAACCAACAAGATAGACAAGCCCTTATCCAAATTAAACAAAAGACAGAGAGAGAGCAATCAAATTAACAAAATCATAAATGAAAAGGGAGATATAACAACTGGCAATAAGGAAATCCAGAGAATCATCAGGTAATACTTCAAAAACCTGTAGTCCACAAAATTTGAAAATCTGAAAGAAATGGATAATTTTCTGGATAGGTACCACATACCAAAGTTAAATCAAGACCAGATAAACTATTTAAATATGCCAATAATCCCTAAAGAAATAGAAATAGTCATTAAAAGTCTCCTCCACCATTGCATGAACTATTACACTCCAAATTTCCCCCTTACAATTTTCATATCACCTATATTTTATTACTCCTGATTCATAAAGGTATTTCCCGCCTTCACAATGTTTCTAGCTTCCTGGATTCGACAAATGCACCAAATTAAACAGGCAAATATGAAGACTCAAAGCAAGAGTCCACATATGAGAGAGAATATAGAGTATCTGTCTTTCTGTGCCTAGGAACCTCAACATTTCATCATGGATGAGAGGATTTCCTACAAGGATCTAGTCTTCTCTGAGGGATGATTCACCTTTAACAGTTCTAAGGGGTTTGGGGAGATGTGCTTTCTTCAGTGATGTAGCCACTAATAATTTGCCCCTGCTCCAAGTAAATAAAGCAGGACACTCTGCAGTGAACTGCTTTCTCTTGGAAATGCCATGCACTCATACACATAGAGCAGCTGTGGTTTCCTGCACAAGACCATCCTTATCAGCATCCCATCATGGGTGGAGATGTGACTCACAAGATCACAACCATATCTGGAGAGCTGAAGACACTTCCTGCTTCCTGGAAGAAGGAAGTCATATCCCTGAATGATGTAGGGATCAGCAAACTGCATTTTTACAAATAAATAATGACCCACCCATGCTCATGCAAGAAGCTATAATTAAATCCTGTGGAGCATTAAAAATAAAGACATGACCAACCCCACATTGGACAGAGGATTGATCTCCACAGTATATAAAGAACTCAAGAAATTAGATATCAAAATACCGAACAATCCAATTACAAAATGGGCTAAAGAGCTAAACAGAGAATTCAC